>NC_041394.2:230168431-230468431 GCF_900747795.2 Erpetoichthys calabaricus
TGTCATGGCAAATGCAGCGTTAATAGGAAATTGCCGTCGTTTAAGTTTAAAGGGTAATTCCAGGTTAGAACTTGTAAGGTCAATTCTGGGAATCAAAACAGTACTGGTAGTATGGGATCCCGTTAGCACTTGTGACTCAATAACCGTTGCATAAACCTTGTTTAGTACAGTATTAAGGTTTCTTAATAGCATGACTATTGTCCCTACTTTAAGGTTAAGATTGTGTTGTGGTAATCTGGCTGGGTTAATAGCTGTTTAAATATTCTAATGGGAAATGAAGATGCTCAGTTTCGTCTTCAGAATCAACACTGTCAATACTTAGAAAGATGCGGCTTTCTCCAGGAAGTAATGCAATCACTTGGTTATTTATGTGATCAACGTCAATATTCTTTGGACATAATATAGCCCGGTGCGTTAAAAGTGGTATCTGGTCTAATGATATCGCTTCACCAAAAACCTCTTGAATGCCTATATGATACCTGAGCTCTTTCTTTTTGGATCCGTGCCTCTTTTGCATCTGGTGTTTCAGAAGCACGTTGTAGGTGCCTTCGTTCATTGTTTTTATCCATACGGGCTCGTCTTTGTATTTCTAATTGTTGAGCTCTTTCTTTTTGGAGCCATGACTCCTTTGCTTCTGCTATTTCAGAAGCGCGTTGTAGGCGCCTTCGTTCATTGTTTTTATCCATATGGGCTCGTTTTTGTATTTCCGTTAGTTGAGCTCTTTCTTTTTGGAGCCATGACTTCTTTGCTTCTGGTGTTTCTAAAGCGCATCGTAGGAGCCTCCGTTTATTGTTTTTATCCATGCGGCCTTGTTTTTGTTTTTCTGTGGCTGTGTCGTTAGGTAGAAGTCGTTTACTGTTAGGAATCATAATTCAACTTACTTTTAATACTGAATTACCGTTATGTGATTCAAATATGCCACACTGACTCTGGGGCGTTGAGGCGCTGTGCGCATGTGCCTTGGTGCGTCCGGCGTCCGTGCATATAATTATACAACTGTCGTTTAGTAATATAGATCCCATTTACAAACTATAAATGGGTCTTTCAGTCCATGCTAGCTAGGAGCCTATTCCAAAACACACACTGACAATATTAACACACTGTTTTACAGATATAGCTGAGAACGTTCTATCTCATATTGCCTTACAGGGGGTGACAGGCTGTACGATAATCTATAGCAATGGGAGAACATTAATATTCTATTCAAATTAAGCAAACACTAATATGAGTTTAACTTAAAGCATTCACTTTCTTACTTTGACGCTTACAGTATTCACTACTGACTAGTCAATAAACAATGAAAATTAGTTTTCAGGATTTATAGTATATAGTAGTTGTATTATTAGGAAGAAAATAAATGCAATTATTTTTGTTTATTATTATTAACTGCCCTTTCATGGACTGGTGCTCACCTTGTGCTCAGTGATATTCTCCAGACCCCAAAACTGAATTAAAGTGTTCAGAAAATGGATAGATGGCTTAACATATTGTAAGTGGGATCTCTGTGATATGACGTTACTGTATGTCATTTTAAGGGACTTCATTCACACAATATCAAGCTACAATGGGCTCAGTAGACACTGTGACCATATTCAGCCCCTGTTGGCTCAGAGCTTTGTGTCAGATACTGGGCTATGTATATCAGTCTGCTACTGACTGATCAGAAAAACCTTTAATATATTTAAAATTTTCAGACTCTGGCCATCTTACTGTTCCAACTCTGGGCACATGTTCACTCAACATTGTTGGCATGTGCTCTCTTGATCTCACTTCCCAAGACTGTTCACAAGGTGCCATCTATTTGGACATCGAAATCCAGATGGAATGACCAACTGTTTTCTCTGCTTTTTAATTGCAGCCCCAGCAGTTCAAAAGTCACAGCTGTTAACTAAGATAACACCACTTTGTATACTATAATAAGACCTAAAAATTCAACTCAGAATCCAGCAATTTATCCTGCACTATTTTGTTCACTGCTTTGTGGTTAAACACTGCATCTGTGCCAGATCTGTGCAGCTCATTTTAACACTTGCTATTTAAAATGTGCCAGGTATACTTCCAAGCTCCTTCTCCGCTCTATGATGACTGTATGTTGTGTAGGTGTGCACTGATCACTTTGTTTATTTGAGCCTTTTTGTTCTTTAAAGCACAAGGTGAAGGTGGATTCCACAAATAGTGCAATTCAATAGTGGACTTGTATGTAAACAATTCATGATTGTGCTTATTAACTATAAGCAATGGCCATATACAGTACACTATATGCCCTGACTAGAATTCTTTATAGAACTGTTATATTAATTGTGATTTTAGACTTTTTTGTTTTTTGCAATTTAAAGTAATACTTTTCATTGCTGCTAATTTCTTAATCAGCAAAAAATAGTAATTAAAACACTCATTTACAAAGACTGGACATTCAAATTAAATTAGGTTGCCAGGCATGCCAGGAGTGGAGATCTAGACAGAGGAGATGAGCGCACACAAATTGCTTAATGAACTAGTAAGTTAAATGCCAGCTGTTACTTCCACTGTCACAGCTGAACAATCGCTAAACCTGTGAGTTTGCCTACCACAGCTAAACTTCTCATCCACTTGTATTAACACATCATATAAAAAAAAAAAAAATCTAAAAAAGGCTGTCCTGCCAGCATCAGGTAGCAACCCTCAACGGGGCACTAACCACTGACAGAGCCCAATTATATCCAGGCCAAGACTAATAATGTGCACAATACATCTTTGAGACCTGGGAGGGAAACCAGAGCACCCAGAGAACCACCTATGCTGATAAAGGGAGAATGTACAAATTCCACAGATGCAGCGTCGCAGTATAAGATTCAAACCCACCAAACAATGACTCTGATTGTTCGGTTTAAGAGTGGATAATCAACAACTGGACTTTACAGGCCTTCAAAACTCGACTTGATGTTATTTTGAAAGAATTAAAGTGAAAGGGGCTGGCAAGCTTTGTTCGGCTGAATGGGCTGTTCTCATCTAAACTGTTCAGATATTCCAACATTTTCAAAATTTTGTTTTTTTAAGTGTGATATGTCAAAATGCTATTCACTTTAATGCATTTTTTAAAAACATGACAATAAATAAACAACAATGTTTACACAAATTCCTGAATTTGAAAAATGACTGAAAAAGAAAAGAATGGAGAAAAAAATGCCAACCATCCATTTTTTCACTCTGCTTAATTCAAATTTGGGGTCAAGGGGCAAAACTGGCACCTTTTTAAGAGTTGAAATGAATATACTCACTAGGGTTGCTCTTTCCGAATACAATCTTGAAAGCCTGGGTAAAATGAATCTAATGGCGATCTTTTGACACCATCTCATTTTTTAAAAGCCACATGTCTCCATTTGTCTCATAATGCATGGTAAACTGTAGAACATTATTCTTATATGAATAAAATAAATGACGGCATCAAATGAACTTGAGTAATTATCTGTTATCAAAAGGGTAATTGATACTTAAAACTCAACTAAACAAATTAAAAAACTCCTTCCCCTTACCATTGGCTACACTGTTCAGTGTTCAATCTGTGATTAAATTTCACTTACATCATTGCATTCAGAATTAGAGGAGACTGGAAAGAGAGATGAGAAATTGAGAGTCGCTTTTTAAAAAGTGATGGTCAGTTGTTAGATGGGAATTACAGGGCAGGCTATTTTCTTCCCTCTATTTCAATATATCTTCAATATATGGGTTCAAATATTGGAGTTTAGATCTTTTCTAGTTTTTTTTTCTGTCATAAAACACAGAAAATGATATACTAACAAGCACTGAATTTTGCCTCATATGAAAAAACAGTAATATTGATGTTTCCATATCTAAAAAATAGCTCTATAAAGAAGTGACAGAAAACTCAGTCATAGATACAGTGCCCAGTATGTCCAATTATTTTCAAACTGAATTGTATTCAGAGGACAAATAATAACAAAGGCCATTCTAATGTGCTTTGATCCGTTTCACACAAGACGTCGCCACACTACTAAGGTAATTAGTCATTATATTCTGTTCACTCATTACTGTGGAATCATTTGGTGTTTCTTTGTTTCTGCTTTTGCAGACTTGTCTTCCTGCCGTGTTCTCCTGCTGCTGCGTAAATTACTTTATATTTTGAAAAGCAACTGCCCAGCCATTCTGCCTGAAAAGCAGATAAATTAAATAACAGCTGGCAAGCTCTACGGCTAAACTCAGAATAGTGAAAATGGATGGATGGATAGCAAACCTGCACTTTCGGAAAATCTGCTTTCTTATTGTTACACCATTAAACCTTACATTCAAAGACAAGTATGAATGTATCATTAATTTATCATTTTATAAAGTGTAGTATGTTTTCTGGCAAGTTATTTTGTGAGATTAAAGTGACTGCTGCACCAAAAAAAAAGTAAACTTACAGAAATCTAAAGCCTGAATAGAGACAGATTTACTTGTAAGCAGACTATGTGGTACCCTCAGTTTGTTTTGTGAATTTGGAACTCTTAAAAGAGCATTACTTTTGTTTTCTTTGAGATGGTACAATTGAAACTCATCTCTGACAGCTTTCAGCACATTATACACAGGAGTGGCAAGCACTGCAACTTTCTCTGCTAAAAACAGTGTAACAGTGATTAACTTGACACCCAATATGTCATTAAAGAAATATTACTTACATTTTACAGACTTCACTTTATGTGTTTATATTTTCCAAACTCCTTTAAAGCACATTCAAACTATTATGATTTTAGATTATTTCTTAAAGGAACAACACTACTGTCAGTAGAAATAAATACTAATATTGCACTGAGTGCTTGGTGTTCTTACATTTTGTGAAATGTCAGCACATATCTGGAAGTGAAAAACAAAGAGCCAGAAAAGTGTGAAAAAAAACATACTGTGGCACTTTGAGGAAGCTGGAGCCTTAAAAGAAGTGTTATTCTAGTTAAATATTTAGTAATTCAACAGTCTGTTTATCTGCTTGTGTCACGGCTACATCATCAAGAGATGACATGTTAGAAAAATCTAAGATGTGCAAAGGTAAAATTAATACAGAAATGTCTTATAATAATATGAGATTTATTGGAATAAAACAGTCAAGTAATGAGGAAGCACTGTTGGTGTAGAAACATAATTTCAGGAGGACACTGCATTATGGTCATAAGTTTTAACATCTTTCATTTGTCAGAGAAGACAATTGGCTGGCATCCTGACTGGAATGGATGGTTCCCTATCTGGCCGGGACGTCTTGATATTCAAATGAAGGAAGGAGATCGCCACCCAGAGCCATGTGTTTTCCCTGTATGATAAGTGGACCGGCACTCAGGTGGATCTCCTATAAACACAACTGCCGGGCTTCATGGGAATTAGAGTTCCAATGGGTAGCCCTGCTGGGTCTAGTGGGAGCACATTTCTTCCTTTTTGGGATGTTCTGCCTGACCCGGAAGTGATACCTGGATGCAATGTGGTGGCACTGGACATACTCCAGGGTTTGGTATATAGGAAGCCACTCCTCGTCACTCAGTGAGTCTGAGTCAGATGTATGGGGATAAGGCTCACTGAGAAGGAGTTAGGGAGAAGGAAGAGACAGAGAAGAAGACTTATGCTTATAACTGCATGTGTGAAACCTTTGTGCACATTATATCACTTGTTTGAACTTGGCACTTGTGTAGCTGTGGTTGTGTTTAGGGTGCTGCAAATCTCCTACTGATCACACATTACATAACAGAACTGTCTTATCATTGTGCATAACAAATATGCAAGCACAGAGGATTATCAGGCAGTTAAAACAGTGATGATGTACAAGGAAAAAATGGTATTAAAACACTGCAACTCAAATTTTCATGTTATACATAAAGGAATTGGACAACACTGTGGTACAGTGGTAGCACTGCTACCTCACAGTAACGAGACCAGGGTTCGCATGCTGGGTCATCCCACCATGGAGTTTGAATGTTCTCCCTATGTCTGCATGGGCTTCCTCTGGGTGCTCCAGTTTCCTTCCACAGTCCAAAGACATGCAGGTTAGGTGAATTGGCAATCCTAAATTCACCCTGGTATGTGTGTGTGTGTGTGTTTACCCTGAGATGAACTGGTGCCCTGTCCAGGGTCTGTTCCTTGCACCCTATGCTAGCTTGGATGGGTTCAAGCAGACTCCCACAATCCTGTTCATGGCTAAGCGGGTTAGAAAATGACTGAATAACTGACTGACTGACATAAAGCAAGTGCTAGAGTGTGTTTTTATTAAATAAATCTAATGCATTACATAAACTGCCTGTTTCAAGGAGTACATCTTCTGGGAGGGGAAGGTGACACTCAGTGATTTTCCAGCAAAGACAATATGTGTCACCAAATGTAACAAGCAGTATGCACATTACACAATAAGATCCGTCACAGGTAAGCAGCTTGTAATTCCCAGCATTCTGAGTATCCCTTCAAAGCCTTTACATCTCATGGAGCACAGTGGCTGGGATCAGGAGTTAACAGGGTTAACACTTTATAGCAATCCCTTAGCAAAGACAGCACACCTCTGCTGAGGGACCAATCATCAGTTGTGGTGTGTTTTTGTGCCATCATTATGCCTTTTCCAGCTCTATGAGATACTGTGTCATTATCAAAAACTGTAGAGTGTGTAATCATAAAGTTAGCATACTGTACATAACCATAGGTCATTTTAGTTTCAATTATTTGTATTTTGTGATTTTAAAGTACAATAATACTGCATCACTGTCATTTTATTAGTAGGTCTGGAACACTTTCCAGTAAAATATGTAATAAAGCTTATGGATTTTTCCCCATATTTCCATTAGCAGACAACTCCAGTGCAAGTTTTAACTTGCATATAAAATAAGGTTATGAATGTTAGTATAAACTGAGCGCATTTGTAACTTGAGGATTGTCTGGGCCTAATTTCCAGCAGTGTTCTCAAATACATGAATCACTATTTAATTAAAAGAATTCTCATCATTAGTTTCATCAATGGCTTTCAGAATTTTAAAACTTGGATTAAGCCCAGTCTTTTTTGGAGGGTATTTTTCTGTAAGACAGTATCCCCCAGTTTGTACTTATAATTCATTTTTATTTTTTACTGGATTTAGCACTATGCACCTTGTGCTGCCTCCTCAGTATCTGCTGCTCCTCCAATTTTAGTATCATTTGTGGCTGCCATATGTTTGCTAACTATACAAGAATAAATGTCATTAATATAAATAACAAAAAATGGTCCAAAGATAGAACCCTGGCACACTCACCCTACATTATTCTCCTCTATATTCTGTTTTGTTGACTGATTAACAAACTGGAAATCTCACTTTGTAGCGTACCTCAGGTGGCAACTGCTTCACTATTTTTTGTGTGAAACTAAATCAAAAGGCTTTTGAAAGTCTAAATAAACAATGTTGTGCAGTCTGCTTTTTTCAACTATTCCAATTTTCCATTCAAGAAAGTCTAACAGACTGGTTTAGTAGGGTCTTCCTCTTATAGAACCAATCGTCTAATTTATTTGTAAAAGTTTCAATAATTTTCAATGGTAAAAAAAGAAGATGAAAATGTGTACTTTCAAGGCCAACAGTTTTGTGAAGATCTCCAAGTCTTTGAAGTGCACAAACCTTTTGTGGTTTTTAAATATGCAGCTCAATACTGTGGTATGATGGATGGTGGTCCACATTTTAAACCCGTTGCAGGTCATGGACTTGAATATCATATTGTACGATGTTGTTTTTATGGATCTTCTTTAGGCTGTTATTTAAGGTTTTGGTGAGCAGAGTGGAGGGTTAGGTATTGATTTTTTGATTCAGTAATATGTTTGGTTGTCTGCATTTCTCTGCAGCTCCTTGGATACTTGCCCCAATATTAACTACCCCCAATAAGCAAGCCATTAGTTTTACCCAACCTCTAATGATGGAACATAAAAAATCTTTAGACTCCAAATTGATCTGCGAAGAAAAATGGTATGGAAAAAGTTACTTCAGCAACATATCACTTATAGCGAAAAATATCTGTGATCACAAGTCAAGTTTTCAACTTTGCTCCCAAGGAAGTACTAGGGGTTTGCCTGGGGTCAGAACAAGTGGCATGCAGTGCTACTGCGTGATCTAACAGAAGAGGAACTGCAGTATGGAGGTTGCAATGGTAGGGTAATGGTAAGCATGCTTGCCTTTCATCTAGGTAATCCTGGCTTGATTCCTGCCCATTATATGAAACATTTGCTTTAATCAAGCATTTCCACCATTATTTCTGTCAGGACCCCAAGGCACCCCAGGTGGGTCCATGTTGTCTTCTGGAGTTATTTATTGCCATTAATAAGCCTAATCCCCCTTTATTACACCACCTTGAGAACCTGCCCAGTGCTGCTTCTCTATCGTACTGAAGATGTGCTCTGCTAACCAATAGTTGTAACCCTACATCTGAGTCAAACCTTTTACAAAATTAAGATCACAAATCATTTTTAGTTCATACAGTTCAAATTTAGAGTGGGTTTTTGAAGCCAAGAATCAGAGCTATACTGGAGCTATATAATTAAAGTGGCCTTGGTGTCTTGTTTTTATATATATTTGTATGAATGCTTGTTATGTTAATTCTGACCAGCACTCAAAGGTGGCTATTGATACTGTATTTCATGAAAATTAGAGGATAACTCTAATTAGCCTGCCTGGCTCCCTACTCCTGATGTCACGCTTCACCCTCCCCTCAGCCCACAGCCTCTGTCTCGGAATAGTGCGAATACTGCACTCTTGCAAGCAAACTATGATTTTTTAACGCGATGAGAGAAGTCGCAAAATTAACCGGAACGTTCAAGCAAATTATAGAAAAAAACTTGATCTAAATTCATTAAGTAGTTCTCTCGTTCGCTAGCTAAGCGAAGGTAAGGTAATGCCCGAGGCTGGCACATGAGTGAGGAGGGCCATGCCCCCTCCCCTCGGCCTGCTGTGTTTCTCTCAGATTTGCACAAATAAATCAGTACCGTAAGTGAACTATGACACTCAGAGGTTAACTTTTAAGCAGACTGGATGAAGGTAAATGAAAGTCCAACCAGGTTGGCTCAGGGGTAGGATAAGTGGCCACAGCCTTAACTGGAAATGGTAAAGAAGATTTTGGATCAACACTGTAGATTCCTCACACCCCATCTAATTTCTAGGTGCAGTTCTCTTCAGTCAAACTGGTTCTCTGACAGGCTTCCTCACATAACAGCAAAATAAAACACTGAAATAAAATCCCCAGAATGGCAGAAATACCAGCTATATTATACATAAAGAACAATGCTGGTTTGTCTGGTTGTTTTCATACATTTGTATATGACAAAGGCAAATCCAGCAAAACATTTCAGGGACCCTCATATTTACCAGAAGGAGGTCAGCAACTACTTTTTGTCCACAAAATACAAACAAAAAAAACAAACTACAGTTTTCTGGAACTGGCCCTGCCCTGTGTCTCACTAATACAATTGTGGAGATCAAAAGTTTCTAAAAACTACTGAACAGTGCATTATGAGCAAACACAAGACATGTATTTGGGGCTGCAAAGAATACCACCAATCATATCAACATTTTCAGGGAAAAGATGAGCTAGGAGTTTTTACAGGTGGTGAGTCTGCCACATAACCTGGTGCTGCAAGCTGAAACTCTGTGTATAGTACTTTAGAAATCTAGATGAACCAAGACTATGCGATGGACCAAGACTCAAATGCCTGCTGTTGTTGAAGCAACAATCTTGCCAAGCTGCACCAAATAAAGACATGTATTCCTACCAATATGTCTTTAATCTCAAAAATCTACAATTTCAACTGTATCTCCTTTTGCAATGTATATTAAGAAAGCTCAGTGACAGAAACTTAAGGTTGCCAGCATTTATATAAATATTCTGCTAAGTCAAGAAATGAAATATAAAATGCAAAATTTCCCCAGGAATTCCAGGTGTCTCCACCAGTGAAAGATATGAGAGAAAAATACATAGAAACAATGCAGAGCATGGTGTTTTACTAGCTGAAGAAATCAAAGAAATATGATAAATGTTAGTCATTTAAGTGATATTTTACAGTTATTGATCAGCTTTCCTAAGAAGACACATAAATGAAATCATAAACACCAAGACAGATGTTCACAATATGGTTTGACATGATGCCAATAATGAATGACGAGAAGGTTTTGAAATTTCATAGTGAGATGCAACTGGCTGACATGAATTTAACACCCAAAATCCTATCCTGATGCAAAAATAAATCCAAAGCTTTCAATTTGTGGACCAAGTCAAAAAGAGCCAGAATTAGGTGTGCCATGATCAGCAGGAGACATGTAACAGTTTGAACTTTCTTCAAGCCACCTAAAATGAATTGTCACTTCTCTGAAACAAATGAAACCACAACACAGGTATATGGTACATAATGATGGCAGTATGCAAGATTAAATATAAAAATGATCCTAAATTCTACTGTGATTTAGAAATAGTTTCATAAAACCCATTAATAATTTTTTCTTCACTGAAGGCTTGGTAAATCTGTGCGGGCTGCCATTTGTAAATAGAGAATAAGCTACACAAACAAGGAAGGAATTTAAAGAAGCAAAGATGAATGTTCTTAAAACATGAGAATGAAAACAGCTTTTACACTGCCGTGTAACATGTTAAAATGCAGAAAAGACAAAGGGTGACAGGGGTCCTTGATTACATCGGCTGCATTCCTGAGAAAGCATAACATAAAAATCTTCAAAGTGTGCCATGAACATGTACACTGACACTGTGCACAAATAAAATGAAATAAAATAGACAAGCACTGAATTGTCCTATGTAACATGTCTTTCAAAAAATGGCAGTATGCGCAGGAGGATGAATGCAATAAAATATTGATAATAAACATATTAATTGAATTGTGGCTGTATTCAACTAAGAGATCTATACACAAAGTAAATTACAGGAAATATGACTTCATGGAGGCAGATGAATATTTCTGCATTGCCACGGTTAAGTGTCTGAACTCACATACTTGTTTGATAGTTGCAACTGTTTACTATGCATTCACTGCATCTTTCCCGCCCCACATCTGTACCATACTGATCTAACTAAAAACTGTTGACTTTTGTGGTGCAGATAGTTCTTTCCTAAAACATTTTCATATAAAACAATAATCTTCAAGGTGTGTTCTGTAGTTGCTTCTTCCTGCTTAGTTTGTTCCCCTCTGCAGATGCTGGGGATAAGGAGGGCCATGTGACCTCAAAGGGCTTCCTGCATGGAGAATGAGAGAGATTAACTTACCATTAAGCACGTCCAATTTTGATATACAGTAAGAAAACTGTCCACCCTTCTGCTTTGGGCAGCACACTTTCTCTGCCATTTTAGCACTGACTGAAGGGTTCTGCTGATGGATAAGTAGCTGAGTGATGCAGAGTCAAGCTGATATTGTGAATGCTACTTTTTTGGTTCATCTCAGAAGTGGAGATATGCCACTACTTTTGATTTTATGCATAAAGGGTATGAAAACAGTGATGAGTGTGAGCCACCTCATTTGTTAGAGAGGAACTCAATACCAGTAAAGACAGGCTTAGGGAGACAGAATTTAGTTTACTTTGTATTTTTGTGTTTGTCCATTTTTATTCTTTGCTTGTGCAATTTTGAAAATAAAAGCTCCACTTTTTTGCATACTTTTATCCTCCTTGGCATTTTTAGAGGTCAATGAGCTAGAAGCATCAGTAATGGTGAAATACCTACTTCACAGCTGGAAGAGAACAAAAATAACTCAAAGCTTCTGAATGTGTGGAGTGTCTAAAATGGGTAGTGATTTTAAAACCCAAAAAGTTATGAAAAGACACAAGGAAAATGATGAACAGAATTGGATTAAGTAGAAAAGTGTGCGGGTGTTGATGATGCCTGACTCAGAAGAGTCCCCTGCTTTTGACAGCAAGACTAATGAGCAATGAGAAAATGGGGCCGCGAACAAAGTCAAAATGTTCATTTTTGTAACACAATATAAGAAGCTTGCATTTTCTCCTATTGTTCCCAAGGGTTTCTTTCTTTAACAATGCACAGTTAGGCTAATTCCAAATTGCCCTGCTGGGAGTGTGTCAGTAGATGTACTTCAGTGTGGGCTGCACGAAACCAGCATATGTTAAAACATGAATAGGCTCTGGATACTTGTCATCTAAAGAGCATAATATAAGTGTGAAAACAGATGAATGGAAAAGAGATCAATTTTGAAGTCCTATTTAAAAACGTAAGAGAAAAGAAATATACTTTAAACAAAAAGATTGCTCTAGACAGCATGCTAAGAAAGCCTTAATGAACACTGAAACTTAATGAACAAGAACATTTACGTTTACATCTGAGAAGGCAAAGAACATATTTATGTCACTTTAACCTTTTATTTTAAATGGTGTCTGCTCCAATTATACTGTATGTCTGGAGGTTTTGGTACTACCTCAGCCCACTGGGTGAAAAAGAGTTTCCTAGTTTCAATCTTATACTTCTTCTCAGTTTCACTTTCGTTATCACATGCAAAATTCAGTACTCAGTCAGAGCAAAAAAAAATCTCTGTCAATACTAGTTTTAAGTGAACCCTACAAAGTTTGCTTCACTGTGAGCTCGGCAAAACCACAAAATAACTTCCCCAAACCCTGCAAAATGCACTGAGGTCAATAGGGAAGGAGGAACTGAACTAGGTTTGAGTGGATTATAATGGTGCAATGGTCTTTTATGTGTCCCTGGGGGCAAGGGAAGCATCTGCCAAATATACTGGACCAATTACTATAGCCAAACATGTGATCTGAGCTGTGAGGCAACACTGATAATCGCTGCCCCACTGTGCTTCAAACAACAAAGGACAAAGAGGAACAATAACAATGAACAAACTACAATAAATAGGCACAAACTAGCAATATGCTAAAAAATAATATACAGATCATTGTGCTCAAGGTATACAGTTAGGTCCATAAATATTTGGACAGAGACAACTTTTTTATAATTTTGGTTCTGTACATTACCACAATGAATTTTAAATGAAACAACTCAGATGCAGTTGAAGTGCAGACTTTCAGCTTTAATTCAGTGGGGTGAACAAAACGATTGCATAAAAATGTGAGGCAACTAAAGCATTTTTTAACACAATCCCTTCATTTCAGGGGCTCAAAAGTAATTGGACAAATTAAATAGCTGGAAATAAAATGTTCATTTCTAATACTTGGTTGAAAACCCTTTGCTGGCAATGACAGCCTGAAGTCTTGAACTCATGGACATCACCAGATGCTGGGTTTCCTCCTTTTTAATGCTCTGCCAGGCCTTTACTGCAGCGGCTTTCAGTTGCTGTTTGTTTGTGGGCCTTTCTGTCTGAAGTTTAGTCTTCAACAAGTGAAATGCATGCTCAACTGGGTTAAGACTGACTTGGCCATTCAAGAATTTTCCACTTCTTTGCTTTAATAAACTCCTGGGTTGCTTTGGCTGTATGTTTTGGTTCATTGTCCATCTGTATCATGAAACGCCACCCAATCAATTTCACTGCATTTAGCTGGATTTGAGCAGACAGTATGTCTCTGAACACCTCAGAATTCATTCGGCTGCTTCTGTCCTGTGTCACATCATCAATAAACACTAGTGTCCCAGTGCCACTGGCAGCCATGCACGCCCAAGCCATCACACTGCCTCCACCGTGTTTTACAGATGATGTGGTATGTTTTGGATAATGAGCTGTTCCACGCCTTCTCCATACTTTTTTCTTGCCATCATTCTGGTAGAGGATGATCTTGGTTTCATCTGTCCAAAGAATGTCTTTCCAGAACTATGCTGGCTTTTTTTAGATGTTCTTTAGCAAAGTCCAATCTAGCCTTTCTATTCTTGAGGCTTATGAGTGGCTTGCACCTTGCAGTGCACCCTCTGTATTTACTTTCATGCAGTCTTCTCTTTACGGTAGACTTGGATATCGATACGCCTACCCCCTGGAAAGTGTTGCTCACTTGGTTGGCTGTTGTGAAGGGGTTTCTCTTCACCATGGAAATGATTCTGCGATCATCCACCACTGTTGTCTTCCGTGGACGTCCAGGTCTTTTTGCGTTGCTGAGTTCAGCAGTGCTTGCTTTCTTTCTCAGGATGTACCAAACTGTAGATTTTTCCACTCGTAATATTGTAGCAATTTCTCAGATGGGTTTTTTCTGTTTTCGCAGCTTAAGGATGGCTTCTTTCACCTGCATGGAGAGCTCCTTTGATCGCATGTTGTCTGTTCACAGCAGAATCTTCCACATGCAAGCACCACACCTCAAATCAACTCCAGGCCTTTTTATCTGCTTAATTGATAATGACATAAGGATGGACTTGCCCACACCTGCCCATGAAATAGCCTTTGAGTCAATTGTCCAATTACTTTTGAGCCCCTGAAATGAAGGGATTGGGTTAAAAAAATGCTTTAGTTGCCTCACATTTTTATGCAATCGTTTTGTTCACTTCAACTGCATCGGAGTTGTTTTATTTAAAATTCATTGTGGTAATGTACAGAACCAAAATTAGAAAAAAGTTGTCTCTGTCCAAATATTTATGGACCTAACTGTACATTGCCCATGCCACAAAGTGGCAGTGTGCAATTGGCTCATTACATTATTTGAAGTCAAGGCTTTGGGTGCAGCTGGAATGTCTTTTCTGTTTCTAATCTGTCCTTGCAGGTACTTTTTCTAACATCAAGAAGACAGAAATGGAGAAGAAGGAGGGCTCCTTTAAGGCTTGTTGGAACTAGTAGCCGCCATGTGTCTAATTTGCATACATAAATAGCATTGTGCAACTGCGCTGTGGCTAGTGACTGAGGGAGTGCACAGGGATTAGGGTTATACAGTATATCTGGAGGCAGAACTCATAATATTTTCATTATTGTCAACAAATGTACTCCTCAAATTAAAATACTGCAAGTTGTTTTCTTTTCTAAATGCATCAGGGTGTAAACTTGGCTGGATCAGGACATGAAATCATGCATGCTCTGCCAGATGACAGGGACCCTTACCTGGCTGGGACGCTTCATCAATGGAAGGATTGGGAGAGAGTGTTTTTTCAGGACATTTTCTTCCCCAGACCGATAGAGGGCAGCCCCCTTACTTTACAGCAGGGCCACGGGTTAGGAGCATGGAAGCCCAACCCTACTGGGGCCCGTGGCCACTGCCAGGGGGCGCTTGGACAACTACTGGGCCCCGGTTGGCAGCACTTCCACCACACCAGGAAGTGCTGCCGGAAGAAGGTCACTGGACACCTGGAGTTGAACACCTATAAAAGGGGCTAGTCGGCACTACAAAATGGCCAGAGTTGGAAGGACAAAACCTCTATGGAGGACTGAAGGCGATATTTGTTGGCTTAATATGCACCGTGCTGAGTAGTGGGGAGCAACAGAAAACCATTTCCCACAGAGGAATAAAACATGTATTGTGTGCTGAACTTGTGTCCTGTCTGTCTGTGTCGGCTTAACACAGCTGAATGTGCCTGAGGCTTCACAATCCATAAAGCAGATTAGGCAGCAATCTTTCAGGAAGTATGGCTGTCCTCATGTTCTGCACATGGCTGCTACAGCCTTGTGAGGTCATGCTAGCCTTGCAAAGCATCATGGGGCACTGGGAAAAATGTTTGTCTAAGATGGCCACATGGAGTATTTCGAGGAAAATATTTGGTGAAAAAGACTACAGGTGAATACAGCATAATTGGCTAATTGCATCGTTTAACAATAGTTAATACCTTTGGAAAGGCTTAAAACCTAATTTTGAAAACGTGGACAATATATAGCAACTATCTACATCGTCATGCTATTCATTATTCTAAGCAAAGTTTTCTATGACTTTTATTTAACCTGACTTCCCAGAACTGTATTCTACTTTTTTGTTGGGCATATTTTGCTATCTAATCAATTTCAAAATGGGGTAGCTCATATCAAACAATTTCTTTTGTAAACAGAGCCCTGAATTTCCCACTCGCCTGTTTAATTAATTTAACCTGCAGTGGAGAAAAAGAATATTTTCATCAAGATGGTGCCGACTGGTGTGGCTGGACGTCTGATCGTCTTGCTAATCTATGTCTTATCTTTGTTTATTTGTATTAGTTTATCCCAACAACCACTGTCCTATGATCGTGATTCTTTACTTAACATATTTTCTTGCTTGCTTTCCTCTCAATTTTCATCTCCTGATGGGATATTATGTGAACCTCCACCTTTGTTTTATTCATCTGCTGACTTCTTCACCTGGACGCCGGTGTTTACCTGTATCAGTGAGCTGAATGCCTCTCAGAGACACAAACGCACCAACAGCCAACGTGGAAACAGAGCCGGTATTGCTGTTAAACAACGGCGACTCAAGTCCCAGAGCTTGGCTTCCCAATGCCTGCGAGTTGCCTACGACCCATCTTCTCCTGCACAGGACTCCATCCCTGGTTCATGGGCGCTGGACACCGGATTTCATTTCTCCATTTCAAGGCGGCATCACTTTTCCTTGGAGTGCTCTCTGGGAGTAAACGCTGCTAATCTTCGCACGCTCACCCATGCTCATCCCGCAGCAAGCTCTTCTACTTCTATCAAGGCTGCTCTCTTGAACGTGAGATCAGTGTCTAATAAAACTTTTATTCTGCAAGACTTTATTATCTCAAATAATCTGGATTTCTTTTTCATCACTGAGGCCTGGATTGTAAATGGTGACTCTTCATGTTTTACGGACTTAGTACCATCAGGTTATTTGTTTTTAAACTCTCCTCGTCTTACTCGTCGTGGTGGGGGCATTGCCACTGTTTTTAAAAGTATGTTCTTGTGTCGGAGCCTTACAAAGAGTCCTTTTAGTAGCTTCAAACTGCAACTTTTCGAAGTGTGCAGCTCCCCTTCTTTGTTGTTTGCTGTCGTTAATAGACCTCCTGTAAGTAATGATATATTCATTTCTGAATTCTCTGATCTCCTGGCTGATATCACCCTCTCCCATGACAAAGTATTTATTGTTGGCGATTTTAACATTCACGTTTGCTGTCAATCGAAACCTTTGGTTAATGACTTTTTGTCACTATTGGAATCATTTGATTTTATTCAGCATATTAATATGCCAACTCACTCTCTCAGTCACACTCTTGATCTCGTTCTTACACGTGATATTTCAGTTAATGATATTGATTTATGCAATGTTTCTTTTACTGATCACTTTTCTATAATGATGGATTTAAATATTACTGTAGATGTCCCTACTACTAATTGTGCTTCACGCTGCTCTCGCTTTTTAAATTCTTCTATTATATCCGATTTTAAAACCATATTCTCTAGTCTTGATGTGCACGTCCAATATGATGGTATCGATGATTCTGTCTTAGAATTTAATTCTTCTTGTAAAACGGTATTAGACTCAATTGCTCCACTCAAGACACGCTGTAATAAGGGAAGACCTGCTCCCTGACTAAATGAAACTACGCGATCGCTGTGCTGCGGCTGTCGAACTGCAGAACGGCGTTGGAAAAAAGATGGTCTGATTGTTTCTAAACAGATTTTTAGGACTTCTCTATTCAAATTCCAGGTTGCAGTTAAGAAATCTAAACATGATTTCTTTGCTGATTTAGTTTCCAGTCATTCTAAGAATCCTAGGGTCTTATTTAATTCATTTAATGCAGTCATTCACCCTCATTCTATGATGGGATTAAATAGTACTGTTCTTTCATGTGAGTAATTTCTTTCATTCTTTGTCAGTAAAATTGATAAAATTCGCTGTTATTGTTCCAACTGGCTATGAACTTCCTACTATTAATCATGGTATTGTCTTAGAATCTTTTGATCCTGTCTCACTTTCACAGCAAAAAGAACCACTGACACCCTTAAACCAGCCCCCATTCCTCTCGATATAGTACCACCACGCCTCTTAGTGGAAGCCTTTGATGTTTTGGGCCCATCTTTACTAGTCATTATCAATGATTCTATTAGTGCGGGGGTTGTGCCCTCATTTTTTAAACATGCTGCAGTGCGTCCCTGTCTAAAAAAGGCAGAATTAGATTCTGGAGTTTTAGCCAATTTTCGCCCGATTTCCCAATTGCCATTTCTGGCTAAAATATTTGAATTATTTATAATCAATTGGTTGATCACCTTAACTCCAATTATTTATTTGAGATCGACCAATCTGGCTTTAGGCGTTATCATGGTGTTGAGACAGCCCTCCTTAAAGTATTCAATGACGTCTTTATCCTCCTGGACCTGATTGCTGCCTTTGACACTATTGACCATGAAATATTGCTGATGCGGCTTGAACATCTTGTTGGGTTTAAAGGGGCTGCTCTTAACTGGTTCAGGTAATATCTAACTGGTAGACACTTTCAGTGACTTTAAATTCCTCTTTTTCGTCTACTGCTCCTCTTAAATGTGGTGTTCCTCAGGGATCCATTTTGGGTCCTATCTTATTCTCTATATACCTTCACCCTATTGGAGCTATTTTTAGGAAATTTAATATTTCTTTTCACTGCTATGCTGATGATATACAGATTTATATTCCCATCTGCAACTCTGCAATAAATCAACTGCACAACTGTCTTTCTGAACTAAGATCCTGGATGGCTAATAATTTTCTTGATCTGAATCAAAATAAAATGGAGGTGCTTATAGTGGGTCCATCAGCTAAAGCCCAAATTGGTCTTGGACTTCTCGGCTCTTTCTCTGTCTTTTGCAAACCTCAAGTCTGCAATCTTGGTGTTATCTTTGGCAGTAACCTCTCTTTTGAGAAACAAGTTAATTCTGTAGTCAAGAGTTGCTTTTTCTAGCTTCGTCTATTAGGTAAGATCAAGCCTTTTTTATCTTATAGGGATCTTGAGAAAGCTACTCATGATTTTATCTTTTCTCGCCTTGATTACTGCAACTCGCTGTATTCTGGGATTAGCAAATCCCTGATACACAGGTTATAGTTGGTCCAGAATGCTGCCGCTCGCTTTCTGGCTGGGGCAAGAAAGTCTGATTCTGTTTCTCCAATATTAGCTTCTTTACACTGGCCGCCTGTCAGTTTTCGAATTGATTTTAAAATCTTGTTGCTAGTTTTTAAATCTTTACATGGGCTTGCTCCTGCCTATTTATCCGAATTATGTGTTTTACACCAGCCATCCAGAGTGCTTAGATCTTCTGGTCAGTTGTCTCTTGTTGTCCCTTGTACCAAGTATTAAACTAAGGGGGACAGGGTTTTTGCAGCTGCTGCTCCTCGCCTGTGGAACTCTTTACCGCATTACATAAAGAAGTCGTCTACAATTGAACTGTTTAAAATAAGATTAAAGACTCATTTCTATTCACTTGCATTCCGTGACCATCAGTAATACTGTTGGTTTCTCATTGTGATTATGTAACATCCATCCATCCATTATCCAACCCGCTATATCCTAACTACAGGGTCACGGGGGTCTGCTGGAGCCAATACTAGGGCGCCAATCCACATGGCGCAAGGCAGGGAACAAATCCTGGGCAGGGCGCCAACCCACCACAGGACACACACACCCACACACACACCAAGCACACACTAGAGTCAATTTAGAATCGCCAAACCACCTAACCCGCATGTCTTTGGCTGTGGGAGGAAACCGGAGCACCCGGAGGAAACCCACACAGACACGGGGAGAACATTCAATCTCCACGCAGGGAGGACTCGGGTCTCCTAACTGCGAGGCAGCAGCGCTACCCACTGTGCCACTGTGCCGCCCTTATGTAACATTACTTCTATTTATTATTCATTTTATTTATGTTCATTTATTTTATTTCTATTTATGCTATTCATGTTAATTGTATGTTTTTCTTCAATTCTATTTTTGTAAAGCACTTTGGCCACAGCATTCCGATGTTGTTTTAAATGTGCTATATAAATAAAGGTGACATTGACATTGAATAAAAGCAAAACGACAAGTGGCACAAGTAAAGAGTAAATGATTTCATGACAACCAATTAGTCAGAACATTAATGCACACCTTCTGTAAGTTTTTCTTTCTGGTCAATGCTGTATTGTGGCCGAGGGCAGAAACTGGAATACAAGAAGTCAGTCAGGCTAACAAAGAAGTCCAACACAGAGATTATAATGAAAAACTGCAGCCACTGTGGCCATCTGTGGACTGAGTTTAGCAATTCAGCTGTGTGGCCTCTTTCTAAGACTCATTTAAATATTAAAACAGTTTTGATCTGTACAGTAATGTACAATTTTGTACAGCAACATTCGAGACAAAAGTCTCTAATAAATATCGATTTCCCTCCCAGGAGAAGAGACACTATTTGATCACTTACTGTATATACATAAAATTTAATTTTATGCATTTGCCCCCAAAGTTGTAAAAAATGTAAATACATCATTCCTAGTTCCCTTTTCCTGCAACAAGCATCTTCTATACTAATTTGAACATGCATGTTAATGCCCAACACAGAAAGTGTTTTATTTTTATTTCACTCACAATTAAAAAAAAAAACTAGAATGACAACCTTGTCAAAATAACTCCATAGCCTGCCAGCTCCACAAGATTACAGTGATGCTCTATGGAATTCAATTACGCAAATCCATATCACCAAAGGTTTCATGTTGACATAGTTTTTAAGCATATGATCAAATGTTTAAAATTACAGCACACTCTTCTGTGCCACTATCTTTACTTTCTCCAAAGAAAGGTAAATAAAAGAGGTGATATGCCTGACCAAAATCTGACAAAATGCTCTACTGATGCATATCATCCTGAAATTGCTCTTTCTATAGTAAACACATATATCTTCGAGTGCAAACGAGTGGAATTAGTTCTCTTAAAACCAAGGGTGTTATTTTTGGTAATTTCTGCTTGCATATTCAACTCTGCACTTACATAAAAAGCTGGGTGGTATAATAAAACATAATGTTCTAGCATTTGTACCCATATCAATATATTCACACAGGGCGTCTTTACAGAGGAACATAAATGACACAATTAAAAGCTGAAAGTGAGCAGAGAAGTAACTCTCTACTCTTGAGGTGCTGAATTATGAACACTCATACATTAGATACAGTATGACAGATCAGCTTTCTGCCCTTTGTGTACCATGTCAAGACCAACACCAGTATTTAGTATGTCGTCCCAAATGTACTTTTATATTTTAAATGCAGTAGACTGAAAAATGCAAAAAGGGAGGCACTCTGATAGAAGTAGTCAAACAAAACCCAAGAGGACATAGAATCCAGATGACCAAGGATGAGAAGCCACCTCGTTATTACCAGGGTGAGCTAAACAAAGGTATTACTTCTTAGTGAGTTCTCTTCTTGTATCAGCAGCCTTAAAAAGGCCATACACACTCCTGTTATTTAAGAGGCTTCAAGAGGTAACCAATTGGTAGAATCAGGTGAAGCTTCCTATAGTCTGTTTATGTGGAAAATGAAGTTTCAGTAAAATAAACCTTACACTTTCATCAGTTCTTCTATTTATGTGATAAAAAGATCTGCTGTTGAAAGGGTTTTAGGAGAACAGATCCGGAGGTCACGCCCTGAAGTAACTAAGGCTGATTTGTTATTTAGGTGAGTGCTTTCCAAGTTCAGCCCCAAGGTAATAGAACTTTTAAATTAGAAGGTCATTAAGGGGTGTTGTGTGTTAAATGGTGAGAACCCAGAAAGGCCCCTTTTATCTGGGGCTTCTTGCCTAGGTCAAAGTCCATGCTCATGAGACCTTTAGGAGTTATATAAAAAGATAAGAAACCGCTCAATCAGCCTACTTCCCTTTGAGTCCCCCTAGAATGCAGAAGAGATGAAAGTTGCAGAGACACTGGATAAAGGTTTGTAAGGGTCACTATGAGCTTCTCTCTCCGCTGCATTAGAGAAGGTGCTCCCCTTTTTTTTAATCAAGCCACTGGAGACTCTTCTAACCCGGTATATTTCTGCTGTTTCCCTCAGCATGATCATGAATCATAATGGGTTTGGGTGGACATCCTCTCAGGCTTCCTCGGACAAAAGGTGGAGCCCAAGTGTAAGCTGTAGCCTAAAAGAAATACACTGAAAATAAAAACCTGACTGGACACTGTGTTAGTGGCAACTCTACCTGATAACACCACAAAATGAAATCTGGTTATGCTATACATTGTTTTTAAAGTGACAATATTTATTTTGTATTTGTAATATTCTCTAAATCATATGTGTATAATCTAGGCTACTTAAAATCAATACTAAGAAAGCATTTTATCTTATCAGAGTTTATAAATTAAAACCAGAAAACTTACATAAAAATATTTATATTCGTTCCTGTACAGGGGCTGGCTGACAGCTTTCACATGTACAGTAATCCCTCGCTACTTCGCGGTTCACTTTTCGCGGATTCACGACTTCGCGGATTTTATATGTAAGCATATCTAAATATATAGCGCGGATTTTTCGCTGCTTTGCGGGTTTCTGCGGACAATGGGTCTTTTTACTTCTGGCACTTGCTATCTCAGTTGGTTTGACCAGTTGATTTCATACAAGAGATGCTATTGGTGGATGGCTGAGAAGCTACCCAATCAGAGCACGCAGTTAAGTTCCTGTGTGCTGCTGATTGGCTCAGCGACGGAGTGTTGCATTAACCAGGAAGTCTCATCTCACTCATTCAGCATTAACATGCTCTTGCAGTATACTGCTTCAGGGGCCATGTCCAAGCGCCAACAGAAGATGCAAATGATTGCAGAAAAGGTAAACGTTTTGGATATGTTGAAGGAAGGGAACAGCTACACCGCTGCAGGACACCATTACAGCATCAATGAGTCCACGATTCTTTTTATTTAAAAAGGAGGAAAAGCATATAAGATCTACGGCCGCAGTGTCCTTTAACCAGGGCGCAAAACGAGTTGCAAGTGGACGTGATAAGGCAGTAGTCTGGATGGAATCTGCTTTAGGAATCTTTGCAACAAGGTCGACGACGTCATGACCGCCTACAAGCTGCTACATGTACTTCGCTATACAGTAAGTGTAAACTTATCTACCGATTTCATATTGCTTAGCAGTTGTCCCTGTTATTAATAGAGTAAAGGGTGGGTTGTAAACAATACAGGGAGGGTTTAAAAACGTCCAAATACATGTTAAATAATTAAATAAATATGGTGTCCCTACTTCGCGGAAATTCAGTTATCGTGGTTGGCCTTGGAACCTATCTCCCGCGATAAGTGAGGGATTACTGTAATACTCAAATAACAGTCTTTGGAAATGTATCTTCCTGATAATCTATTTTACAATTCTCATTCTCATGCAAAAAAAAAAAATTAAGTTATGCTACACAAAACACAGTAGAATCACACTAAATGTTACACTTCTAAACATGTCATTTCAGTACAATGGAAAGCAAACAGGCCACTTGCTTCCCTGGTCTGTTTCCCTATCTCTTACCAAGCAAGCTCTTTGATCTGTTCCTGGCTGAATACTTCTCACACACTGACGTCAATAGTGAAGTTAAAATTCCCTTGTGTAAATGCTACATTTTATCTTGTAGCTCTGCAATAGTTTTCAATTACTCAGTTCATGAAACAGTCTACTGTGATAAAATATCATTTATTTATAGTGTATGGGGACAACAAAGGGTATAATTATTTAAGTTATACACATTATAAAAGTCAATATACCCAAAATGTTACAAATCCTAAACATGTTTAACAGCATGTATATGAAGTATGCTGTCATTTGTCATCATATGCCATCTTTAAATTCTTTTATATTTTCAAATGCAGCACTGTAAAAATAAACGTTTTACAAGGGTAACACATTTTAAAGTAAAGGGCAGGATTTTTACTTGGTAGTACATGGAGTCTAAACCATAAGTGAAGACAATTTAAAGTACAACTGCAACAATTCAAAGTACTCATATACACACTTAATCATTTCTTCATCTGTTCAGCTCTTTATATCAGCTGGGTGCAAAGTCATATGCAACCTTACTTTCAGTGTCAGACACAGCAATTTATTTCCCCCATAAAGGCTAGTGCTTGTATATCCAGAACTTGACTTGCCCTATAACACTTAAACTCAAATGCTGATACAATTCCTTTGATCATATATGTTGTGGCTTTTTTAGACATGATCTGTATTTTCCTATATGTTAAAGGATTATGCTCTTTACAACTCAAGAGATCTGTATGCTGGGGTTCCTTGCACTTCTACATTATATAATTTCCTTTCTAAAAATATACTATTTGTACTGTTTGGAATTACAGCAATCATATTTTTCTTATTATCTTAATGTTACAGAATTTGACAGTTCCTATAAAGACAAAAAAGCATTGTGTGGGTTTTTACTTTAGCTAGAGCTGCTATTCAGATTGCCTATTATGCACTAAGATTACATTTCTGCTAACCTCACCTTTACACACCATGTAATGCAGAAACGACTTCTGCAAAAACACTGACCAATATGAAAATATGAAGAGGTGGTACTTTGGACGTTCGTAATTAAAGTTTTTACCTCATTCAATTGTACCATCAGCACCCTCATTGATACACATACAATCTGAGTTGTTCTTCCTATTAAGAAGGTGCAAATTTACCCTGATGTATAGTATCCATCCATCCATCCATTTAGTAAACTTGCTTTTCTTCAAAAGCATAACATCTATGCATCCTCCCACAACCTACCCCATCATTCACCTGAATAGCATGAATTATATCAGGACTTTAGTAGGAAATCAAATTTTCTAGTGGAAACAAACAAAAAAAACTGCAGAAAATATAGGCAAATTGTAAGAAAAAGGTCTTTACTTAAAAAAAGACAAAGATTTTAGCTTTTAAAACCGTGCTATGATCCATCCATCAATACATATTCTATTTGGAAAAGCAGTATAAAAATAACCCATTTTTTTAAGACAAAAAGGGTAAGATGCTTAACCAGTATTACAATTTGGTTTAAGTTTTTTTTTCTAAATGTCACTTAAAGTATTATTCAGCAAAGAGAAGAAACAGAAGAGGCTGATGCATGCGACATGTTGCTTGTTGATCTCCACATGCAAGTGTGAATTTCACTCTATGCTGTATGTGACTATAATGACCCTTTAAAGTATACCCTCTTATAATAATGTAGGGTTATGTAATGGGGATTGAAAATACTAAAAAAGCAAAATATACAAAGAGAAATTAACTGATTTGAGGATTGCACAAAGTTGTTATAATTATATGTATTATTTGTTTTATGAATGGGTTTAATTTAAAATTAGACAGAAAAAAGAAACAGCTTTGAAACATGTAAGAATATATTCTATGGTGTAAGAGGCACTGCTTTAGGAAGCATATTTGACTTTACCGCTAAGAACATCTATGTTTTGATGTTTATTGAACTGCCCCCCCACTCTTTTGGAGACATGTGTTGGGAGTGAAAGGGTGCTGAATTGTCTCTGCACTTCATAGCCTGGAAGAGAGACAGGAGATTAGACACGTGAGCCCATCCCGCAAGGAGGAAAGCCTAGTCTGGAAGGCATGTTTGTGCACCCATTGGTCTTGAATTGAAGGGGCCATAGCACCTCACTAGTCCAGGACATAAGCAGCTCTCTCTTATCATCTCCCCATAAGGAGAAAAGCACCTCTCTCGGCAGCCATATTCAGACAGGCCTGCTGCCTGCCTCTAACACTCCATTCAAAGGCCATGTGGTAGCAAAGACCAAGCCAGACACAACATAAGACAGGTAGCCACCTATGGATACAAGATGAAGTGCTGTATCGGTTGTTATGGTATTTTTTGCCATACCCATTTTACTTTGTTTCTTAATTTGGGCATATTACTTATAATACATAATAAATACTTAAATAAGATAAATAAGATTCTTCTCCTGCCAGTTCTTTTACTCTGTCTAATTGCCTGAGGTTGCTCATGTAAAAGGAAAAGGGGAGGAAGTTCTGAACTACAGTACCTGCCAGTGTGGTAAGAGTATGAGATTTAAGACATTTTGTTAAGGTCTACATAATAAAGAGTATAAAAGGGGCAGCACAAAACCAGTTAATTAGCAGAGCCTACCCCAATAGCTCAGGGCAAATGCTAACAACCAAATCTAGATATCTTAATCAATTTTTCATGAAATACTGCTGAATGTCAAATCCCCAAATAATTTGCTCAGAAAAGTGGTTCTTGGGCATTAAACCACAACTAACTGACAAGCTCCTGGAATAATAATGAGTTATTTTTTATAACTAATTACTCAGGTGGGGGGTAATATTATTAACAATACGATGAAAGGCAGTCATGAGTGATTGTATTCTACTTAGGACTTCTGTGAAATCAGAAACAGAATTGGCAGCTGTAACACATGGCATTAACCCATAAAAACAAATATTCGGCCCATTCACCATGTTATAATGAATTGGTACACCCCAGGCAAAGTATAAGTGAAGTGCTGTTTATACTAGATACAGTATGGCTTTGTACACACAAACCACTACACACTGCCAATTTCACTTGCACTCCCAGTAAATTGCATCTTTCCTTTCAGGTAGATTTGACAATTGCTTTTTTTTCCGTCTAGCACTCTCTAATGCTTTGGTTCTCAAACTTAACTGCAATTTTCAAAAAAACATAAACCTATAAATCATGTCTAATAAATTCTCTGTATCAGGTCCTAAAAGGCAACACCACAAAAATCCAGACTATTTTAATTACCACTTATACCATCAGCAAAAAAGCTGGAATGACAACACAGGTATTATCAAACAAATGGATTTAGGAATACAATCAGATATGTGGGCAAACAACAAACTCTAAAACAATAAGCTCAAGACTGTAGAATCAACAGTTAACACTCAACAACCAAGCAAACAATATATATAATTCAGTTTGTAAATGTCCATTCATTTAATAAGCCATTAACTCTAGAGAAATATACTGTGCAAATAAATTTGCAAGTGCAAAATAGTTCAGTCCTATCAGCATATAATAAGGAAAAGTCACATCACTGCCGATGAGACCTTTTAGAAGAATACTTCAGTAATCTTCTGCTGACACCATTGGGTTGCTTGCACCATATTCCTTCTATAGTTTTAGATGTAACAAGACCAAAAGCACAATAATTCCACAGGCCTTTTAGAAAATGGACTAAAGTACAGAATGAAGGTTATCTTTGGTATTTGGTTTTAATCAGTAACAAGTCTTAAATTATCAGACTGACACACTGTAAATAAGCAAACACAAATGACACCAGTTTCTTTAGCAGAGGGCTTAACAACTAGGGGTACTCAAAAACTGCCAAAAGATCGTTTTCAAAATGAGCCTTTGAGGGTCATGCCGCATGTGAGAAAGTGTAAGAGTATGGCCTGAGCTGTCCATACTAAATGGGATTCAGATCTGCACATTTCTCCCTTTGCCATTCCCTGGGGAGTATCTCCTTCTTAATTAACATTAGGTGGGTCAAATATATTAGCAATATATGCCATAACATTTCCAACGTTTGTGCCACATTCTGAGAATCTGTTTTATTTGAAAATCTCTGCCTCTTATCTTGACTTAAATAAGCAACCCAGTGGTTTTCCTTAGGATAGCCACCTTACCTCAGTATGATAAAGGAGCCAGCGGCATTCAGTTCCCATTTCCCAGCACAATGATTCAGATGTCCATGAGCTTGTTGTATTAATGGAATAAATTGCATTGGTGAGCTAAAGAAGGAATTTGTTTCTCAAAAGAGCTTGCCAATAAAAGAAATAGTGAACCCATCATGACAGTGGCACAACTATTTGTACACGAGCTTTTAAGGAACTGGTTTTGCCTGTCACATCAAAAGCCTCATCACTACAGATTCCAATCTATTTCTGCTACCTTATTTTGATATTACTAATGAATAAATCCCAGCATGCAAAAACATGTGAATACGTATATGAATGTTAGAAGTTGTGTTTCATTACATATACCTGCTGTCTCGTCTATTCACAGGACATAATTAGGACTGTTTAAGACATATGTTATTAATGGGCTTTTTATGTCTTCAGCCATGCTTTAAATGTGTCTTGAAATAGTATCATTTGACAGGATAGCAGCTGTTTTTCTTCTTTGCCCTGACAAAACAAAATTGATATAACCTTTTCTGTACAAGGTATGATAACTATCTGTGATAAATTGTGAGGCATACCAGTTTTGGCAATTTAGTAAGTCACAACGAAAGATGCGTGCTCTGCCTATTCATTTGCTATAATTTCATCCATCCATCCATTTTCCAACCCGCTATATCCTAACTACAGGGTCATGGAGGTCTGCTGGAGCCAATCCCAGCCAACACAGGGCACAAGGCAGGAAACAAACCCTGGTCAGGGCGCCAGCCCACCGCAGGCTATAACTTCAGCTTCGAGTAATGTTTTCATGTCTTTGTAGTTCACTTAGCTATTTCTAAAAATAATCCACTGGTTTTGGCTGCAAGTGTGAATGGTCAGTTTAAGTATGGCACTGTGATGATGGATTCTGTTTCTCATTTGCTGACACTTATCTACATATAACACATTGTGGATTGGAATGAGTCCAGGCTAACTTGATGAAAGCAAATTTTAAAAAGCTCACGTCATAGCATCTTGTCTTTTTTCTGGTTAACTTGCTTTTTACGCTCGTCTTCTAATAACACTGTCATTTTGATGACTTCCACTGGGTAAAGTAAGCAACAAACACATTTTTCTGAATGCAACATTGTTTACAGAACTGTGGCAGCAAGGGAGGAGGCAAATTAATCCAGCAACGAATTAGCTTGCTGAGCTATTAAAACAAATTTTAATAACACTGGCTCTGTGGGTTTTAGTGATACGTACTTCACGAATGCCATTGCTGTTCTAAATGTAAAAGCCATTATTTTCAAATTATCCATCCATCCATCCATCCATCCTCTTCCGCTTATCCGAGGTTGGGTTGCGGGGGCAGCAGCTTGAGCAGAGATGCCCAGACTTCCCTCTCCCCGGCCACTTCTTCTAGCTCTTCCGGGGGAATCCCAAGGCTTTCCCAGGCCAGCCAGGACACATAGTCCCTCCAGCGTGTCCTGGGTCTTCCCCGGGGCCTCCTCCTGGTTAGACGTGCCCGGAACACCTCACCAGGGAGGCGTCCAGGAGGCATCCTGATCAGATGCCCGAGCCACCTCATCTGACTCCTCTCGATGCGGAGGAGCAGCGGCTCTACTCTGAGCCCTTCCCGGATGACTGAGCTTCTCACCCTATCTTTAAGGGAAAGCCCAGACACCCTGCAGAGAAAACTCATTTCAGCCGCTTGTATTCGCGATCTCGTTCTTTCGGTCACTACCCATAGCTCATGACCATAGGTGAGGGTAGGAACATAGATCGACTGGTAAAATGAGAGCTTTGCCTTATGGCTCAGCTCCTTTTTCACCACGACAGACCGATGCAGAGCCCGCATCACTGCGGACGCCGCACCGATCTGCCTGTCGATCTCACACTCCATTCTTCCCTCACTCGTGAACAAGACCCCAAGATACTTGAACTCCTCCACTTGGGGCAGGATCTCGCTCCCAACCCTGAGAGGGCACTCCACCCTCTTCCGGCTGAGGACCATGGTCTTGGATTTGGAGATGCTGATTCCCATCCCAGCCGCTTCACACTCAGCTGCGAACCGATCCAGAGAGAGCTGAAGATCACGGCCTGATGAAGCAAACAGGACAACATCATCTGCAAAAAGCAGTGACCCAATCCTGAGTCCACCAAGCCAGACCCCCTCAACACCCTGGCTGCGCCTAGAAATTCTGTCCATAAAAGTTATGAACAGAATCGGTGACAAAGGGCAGCCCTGGCAGAGTCCAACTCTCACTGGAAACGGGTGTGACTTACTGCCGGCAATGCGGACCAAGTTCTGACACCGATCGTACAGGGACCGAACAGCTCTTATCAGGGGGTCCAGTACCCCATACTCTCGGAGCACCCCCCACAGGATTCCCCGAGGGACACGGTCGAACGCCTTTTCCAAATCCACAAAACACATGTAGACTGGTTTGGCGAACTCCCATGCACCCTCCAGGACCCTGCTAAGGGTGTAGAGCTGGTCCACTGTTCCGCGACCAGGACGAAAACCACACTGTTCCTCCTTGTTGTGATGTGAGATTTTACATATTATTTGATGAATATTTTTGTATGTCTTTATTTGATTTTTAGGCAAAGCAATGTAATTTAGTATTACTTTGGTGAGAAGCATTCGTGTTTGCCCCCATGTTACGGCTGAGCCTCTTTGAATTTTACGACAGGATTTGGGGGATGTGTGTTTTAAACCAGTTTGGCAAGTGTTTCTTTGCTAAAGTCATTTCTACCCCCGCAAATGGGCTAAGGTGTACTTTAGCATATGGTTTGGGGGCAGGTGTTAAGATGTTCTATTTCCCCCATTGGTCTGAAGTATGGCTGTTTGGAATTGGCTTGGTTCAGAGGCCTTTAAGTACCATGATGTCCTATTGGCTCTCGGGATTGGACAGAACATCTATAAATGTATGTGTTTAACCTCAGTATCTCTCTCTTACCAACCAACATATGATGAAGAAGCATCTCTCTTGCTATCCTGATGATGAAGACCACACAATGAAGAGAACAGCTCAGCAGCCATTTTGAACAGACATGTGGCTGAAAGCTGAGCACCAATGATGCCTTAACTAGAGACATTTAAGTAACTACAAGTCTGTGCCGCCTGAACTACATATCACCATTTAATCAGGTTGTATGGTTGCCAATATTCAAATGTACTTTGCATTTTGTTATTATTTATGAATATTATCAATAATACTAATACATTGTTTAAACTGTAACTTAACTTCTGCTTGTCTTTTACTGCATCTAATTGCAGTTGAGCAATATATATTACTCTACCAAGACAAAAGAATTGGCGCAGTCGGCAGGATTTGGGGTAACCATGTAAACACTAAATTACATTGCTTTGCCTAAAAATCAAATAAAGACATACAAAAATATTCATCAAATAATATGTAAAATCTCACATCACAACACTCCTGAATCCGAGGTTCGACTATCCGACGGACCCTCCTCTCCAGAACCCCCGAATAGACTTTTCCAGGGAGGCTGAGGAGTGTGATCCCTCTGTAGCTTGAACACACCCTCCAGTCCCCCTTCTTAAACAGGGGGACCACCACCCCAGTCTTCCAATCCAGAGGCACTGTCCCTGATGTCCATGCGATGTTGCAGAGACGTGTCAACCAAGACAGCCCTACAACATCCAGAGCCTTGAGGAACTCCGGGCGTATCTCATCCACCCCCGGGGCCCTGCCACCAAGGAGTTTTTTGACCACCTCGGTGACCTCAGTCCCAGAGATGGGGGAGCCCACCTCTGAGTCTCTAGGCTCTGCTTCCTCATTGGAAGGCATGTTAGTGGGATCGAGGAGGTCTTCGAAGTACTCCCCCCACCAACCCACAACGTCCCGAGTCGAGGTCAGCAGCGCACCATCCCCACCATACACAGTGTTGACACTGTACTGCTTCCCCCTCCTGAGACGCCGGACGGTGGACCAGAATCTCCTCGAAGCCGTCCGAAAGTCGTTCTCCATGGCCTCCCCAAACTCCTCCCATGCCCGAGTTTTTGCCTCAGCAACCACCGAAGCCGCATTCTGCTTGGCCTGCCGGTACCTATCAGCTGCCTCCAGAGTCCCACACTACAAAAGGGACCGGTAGGACTCCTTCTTCAGCTTGACGGCATCCTTCACCGCTGGTCTCCACCAACGGGTTCGGGGATTGCCGCCACGACAGGCACCGACTACATTACGGCCACAGCTCCGGTCAGCCGCCTCAACAATAGGGGCACGGAACATGGCCCATTCGGACTCAATGTACCCCACCTCCCTCGGGACATGGTCGAAGTTCTGCCGGAGGTGGGAGTTGAAGCTACTTCTGACAGGGGGCTCTACCAGACGTCCCCAGCAGACCCTCACAACACATTTGGGCCTACCACGCCTGACTGGCATCCTCCCCAACCATCGGAGCCAACTCACCACCAGGTGGTGATCAGTTGACAGCTCCGCCCCTCTCTTCACCCGAGTGTCCAAGACATGTGGCCGCAAGTCCGGCGACACAACCACAAAGTCGATCATCGAACTGAGGCCTAGGGTGTCCTGGTGCCAAGTGCACATATGAACACCCCTATGCTTGAACATGGTGTTAGTTATGGACAATCCGTGACGAGCAAAGAAGTCCAATAACAAAACACCACACGGGTTCAGATCGGGGGGCCATTCCTCCCAATCACGCCCTTCCAGGTCTCACTGTCATTGCCCACGTGAGCACTGAAGTCTCCCAGCAGTACGAGGGAGTCCCCAGAAGGTGTGCCCTCCAGCACCCCCTCCAGGGACTCCAAAAAGGGTAGGTACTCCGAACTGCTGTTCGGTGCATACGCACAAACAACAGTTAGGACCCGTCCCCCCACCCGAAGGCGGAGGGAGGCTACCCTCTTGTCCACCGAGGTAAACCCCAATGTACAGGCTCCAAGTCGGGGGACAATAAGTATGCCCACACCCGCTCGGCGCCTCTCAACGGGGGCAACTCCAGAGTGGTAGAGAGTCCAGCCCCTCTCAAGGAGATTGGTTCCAGAGTCCAAGCTGTGCGTCGAGGTGAGCCCGACTATATCTAGCCGGAACCTCTCGACCTCACGCACTAGCTCAGGCTCCTTCCCCTTCAGAGAGGTGACATTCCACGTCCCAAGAGCCAGCTTCTATAGCCGAGGGTCGGACCGCCAAGGTCCCCGCCTTAGGCCACTACCCAACTCACACTGCACCCGACCTCCTTGGCCCCTCCCATAGGTGGTGAGCCCATGGGAAGGGGGACCCATGTTGCCTCTTCGGGCTATGCCCGGCCGAGCCCCATGGGTGCAAGCCCGGCCACCAGGCGCTCGCCATCGAGCCCCACCTCCAGGCCTGGCTCCAGAGGGGGGCCCCGGTGACCCACGTCCGGGCGAGGGAAAACGCTGTCCAAATTTTGTATTCATCATGGAGGTTTTGTTGAACCGCACTTTGTCTCATCCCTCACCTAGGACCAGTTTGCCTTGGGTGGCCCTACCAGGGGCATAAAGCCCCGGACAACAGAGCTCCTAGGATCATTTGGACACGCAAACCCCTCCACCACGATAAGGTGGCGGTTCGAGGAGGGGTATTTTCAAATTATACTTACTGTATATTTAAAATAATTACATTTGGCAATGCTCGCATGACACACTTGTGACACCAAGTTTGAGAACCATTGCTTCATGACATTTTTTGATCAACAGCAGAGAACAGCTACTACACTGTCTCAGGCTTTGAGAAGCTCATGAAAGCAGACAAGAATGCCAGTAAGGATGCCCTGGGAAAGACAGCATAATGCAGATCATCAGGACAGCATGGTACTGAAACTTTGTACTATAAACAACATAAAACAAATAACTGTTAAAATTATTTGTGATTTGAAAAAAGCTCATTATCAAATGTGTAAAATAAAGCATGAACACTTTAGCTATATTAATAACAAAAATATAAAGCTGGAGGGTGCATGGGAGTTCGCCCAACCAGTCTACATGTGTTTTGTGGACTTGGAAAAGGCGTTCGACCATGTCCCTCGGGGAATCCTGTGGGGGGTGCTCCGGGAGTATGGGGTACCGGACCCCCTGATAAGGGCTGTTCGGTCCCTGTACAACCGGTGTCAGAACTTGGTCCGCATTGCCGGCAGTAAGACACACCCGTTTCCAGTGAGAGTTGGACTCTGCCAGGGCTGCCCTTTGTCACCGATTCTGTTCATAACTTTTATGGACAGAATTTCTAGGCACAGCCAGGGTGTTGAGGGGGTCCGGTTTGGTGGACTCAGGATTGGGTCACTGCTTTTTGCAGATGATGTTGTCCTGTTTGCTTCATCAGGCCATGATCTTCAGCTCTCTCTGGAACGGTTTGCAGTTGAGTGTGAAGCGGCTGGGATGGAAATCAGCACCTCCAAATCCGAGACCATGGTCCTCAGCCAGAAAAGGGTGGAGTGCCCTCTCAGGGTTGGGAGCGAGATCCTGCCTCAAGTGGAGGAGTTCAAGTATCTCGGGGTCTTGTTCACGAGTGAGGGAAGAATGGAGCGTGAGATCGACAGGCGGATCGGTGCGGCGTCCGCAGTGATGCGGGCTCTGCATCGGTCTGTCGTGGTGAAAATGGAGCTGAGCCATAAGGCAAAGCTCTCAATTTACCAGTCGATCTATGTTCCTGCCCTCACCTATGGTCAGGAGCTATGGGTAGTGACCGAAAGAACGAGATCGCAAATACAAGCGGCTGAAATGAGTTTCCTCCGCAGGGTGTCTGGGCTCTTCCTTAAAGATAGGGTGAGAAGCTCAGTCATCTGGGAGGGTCTCAGAGTAGAGCCACTGCTCCTCCGCATCGAGAGGAGTCAGATGAGGTGGCTCGGGCATCTGATCAGGATGCCTCCTGGACGCCTCCCTGGCGAGGTGTTCTGGCACGTCCAACCGGGAGGAGGCCCCGGGGAAGACCCAGGACACGCTGGAGGGACTATGTCTCCCGGCTGGCCTGGGAACACCTCGGGATTCTCCCGGAAGTGCTAGAAGAAGTGGCCGGGGAGAGGGAAGTCTGGATATCTCTGCTCAAGCTGCTGCCCCCGCGACCCAACCTCGGATAAGCGGGAGAGGATGGATGGATGGATGGATGAAATATAAAGCTATTATGTAATAACCATAGCTTGTGTGTACATTTAAATAGTGCTTCATCTTTGTGGCCACAGTAAACCTAGACCTGTGAAAAAAGCAGAGGATTAGCAATAGCAAAAATAATATAACTGGTTAAATAACAGAGTGCTGTTTGTTTCTTCAGAAAGGTTAGAGAGGCTTTAAAAATCAAGTGTGGAAGTTATTGTCCTGTCTATGTAGTTCAGAGCTAAGACATTATGCAGAAGAGTGTTACAAGCTAATAGAAAGAGTACTCTCTTCGACGCAGAGTCTGCTTATTCTAGCCAAGCTGAAAATTCTGTCCATGGACAGAGATGTCATAGGGGTTTGGAATCATTGTCATGAGTAGTGACTAGCAAAGCACTAGACCATAATACTTAGGACCTCATGATTTAAATGGAATCACAGAACCGATGCATAAATATGAATTCCACAGATATTGGTGGAATTGGGACATTTGGAAATTATTACTATTACACTATTACTATTATTATTATGTCAGAACATCTCTTATATATATTTCTCTTCTGGTTCGTCCTGCTTCCACTTCAAAACCGGTCCCGCCCACACGCAGGCGACACGGTATTTCTCGATTCCTATTCGTCCTCTTCCAAACCCTTCCCCACGCTACCTGCGGCTCCTGTTCAAAACTGGTCCCGCCCACACGCAGCCGACGCAGCATTTCTCGATTCCTATTCGTCCTCTTCCATGTCATGCACTATACTGGCCTACTGAGCGTAATACAGCCAACAAGTACTCGAGGTACTGCCACAACGGTAAAGTAGCTTTACCACCTTTGCGGAAGCCACCTGTGTCTTTACAACAGCTTCTTACACACCAAACATCCAAAGCTAAAAATTATCGTGAACACATTCGAGAATACAACTCTTCTCTAGTGCTTGCTCCCATGGGTGCACAGATAGCTCAACCTCCTGGCCACAGACCATACTGTTTTAATATACACAGGCAAATTTAACACCAAATCTCTCCACTATACGCTAACACTTCTACCTCTCCAGGATATGGACAGTTGTATGTTTTTGACACAGTGCAAGCTACTGAAGTACGCTTACAAAATAAAGCAAACTCTGCATGCAGCGAAAATGTACTTCTCCAGCTAGATTCCATGCTCAGAACCATCAACCCCTTCGCTAAATCATACAAACACATACATGAAATCGCTCAGTCCAATCCAACAGCATCTGTACGAATGGTTTTCAAGGAAAACCCTTGGCAGGATTTACGACGATACAATGCCCCGACACTTCACACAGATGTTGCAGTGATTTTCGTTGGTGAAGATGGCGAACCGCCTGATGAAAGAGACATTTGCATCTATCCCATAGGCAACTCCTGTAAACAGATTTCCACACTCAATATGAATTGCGATCCTATGGTTTACCCACTTTTATTCCCTTATGGAGACATTGGCTGGCACAAAGATTTACAACACGTTCCCGATAAAAGAACCGCCAACCGAATAAGGCTTACTCAATGCCAATTTTATGCGTACAGATTAGCAATGAAGAATACACTTAGTATTTTGCACTCCAGCGGCAAACTATTCCAACAGTACGTCATAGATGCGTATGTTAAAACAGAGGGCGCGCATCTCAACTATCTCAGATTACATCAACAAGATCTGCGCATGGAACTGCAAAGACGCACTGCAAGCAAACGCTGAAAATAACAACGTACATGTAGGCAAAATGATCATATTACTGTCCACATTTCCATGAAGTCCAAGATACCTGCAACAAAACTATCAGGATGCCATGGCCATAGTACGTAAATTCGGAAAGCCTGATTTATTTATCATTTTCACATGTAATCCTGCTTGGCTGGAAATTCTACATGCACACTGCATCTTTCAAGAAGTATTTGAAGGGGTGAGTTCCAAAACCTGCTAAGTACATTTTTTGGCTATAAAAACCAAGAGAAACGGAGCCAAGATGCTTTTATTCTGGTCCAGATGTGCATTAAAAAACCGAAGGCTCCACGAAAGAAAAAGCCAGCAAAGAGAGAAACCACTGTTGAATACTATGTAAGATATTTTCAAAACATATTCTTAATAATTTTGAATATTGATAAACTACGAATATGCGGATGCTTGGAGAAACGAGAGCTACATTTTATGGGTATAATGAGTCGGCTAAGCTGAGGTGATTTTATATAACTACCACTAGCTAGCTGTTGTCCGAACCTCTAGATATCAGGTTTAGGGTTAGAGATTAGGATTAGGATTGGCTAGTGGTAGTTATGCATTATTTGATTTGCGCAACTTCGCTGGGGAGCTGATCACCTGAGCTGATCATCTAGGCTGAGTCATTGTAGTCACAATTTATTGGAGTTTGGATAAGGGTTCTGATTCTCCGCACCTCTCCACAGTTGCATGTTAGCCAAACCCTAAAATGTTTGGTTGATGATTCATATTATTTGCATCGGTGTTATTGGTTTAAATGTTTATTATCGTTCATTTAACTAATTTTAACGTTTTTGTTGGACTGATTGCAGATTCGAAAATCAACAGGGGAGCAGGTCCGCGTTTGCCTGGTGACATTTTCTTCTGTTTTAGGAATTAGACGTTCAAGAATAGCCACTTTGACTAACCACTGGATAAAAACAGGTCTACAAAAAACCGATCGCCGTGGCGGAGCACGACCAAATGCTTCTGTGACGGCAGCAAAGCAAGAAGTTATGAAACACATTGAGAGTTTCCGTTGCCGCAGCAGCCACTACAGCAGACAGAATCAAACTTACCGAAAATATCTGGCATCTGAACTTTCTATTAGACGAACGTGGAAAATGTTTAGTACAGAAAATCCTGGGATTAAAGTAAAATATAATCTGTACTTAAAGATTTTTAACACAAAATATAATCTTTCATTTGGCAACCCACGGAGCGACATATGTTCCTTTTGCGAAAGTAAGAAAGAGGAAATAAGAATAGCATCAGATCCTGCAAAAACAACCGAGCTCATTACGCTTCATCGGATCCATAAGATGCAGGCCAAGCGTTTCTACACTTTACTCAATCACAACGACATGCCGGAGGTGAAAACAATGACTGTTGCTTTTGATATTCAGCAAAATCTGCCATTGCCAAAAACATCAATTTCAGAAGCGTTCTATGCCCGACAAGTATGGGCATATAATATGGCTTTTGTTATTTATTCTATGGATGGAAGGCGGCTTGCACAAGACAAGGAACATGTTTTTATTTACACCTGGTGTGAAAACCAGGCAGGGAAAAGCTCAAATGAATGCACCAGTACCATCTTGGACTTTTTATCAAAAGAAGTCCCAGAGGATGTGCAGCTGTTAAGATTATTTTCAGATAACTGTGCTGCACAGAACAAAAATATCAACTTGCTGGCAGCACTGCAGCATTTTGTTTATAGTCGCCCAAACATTATCATTCAGCAGTACTATCCTGTACGAGGACATTCGTACCTGCCTCCGGACAGAGTTTTTGGGCGTATTGAACAAAGGCTTCGTCAATACGAAACTATTCTTCTTCCTGACGAATACCACAATGTGGTATCGGAATATGCCACACTCAGAGTTTTAGGAAGAGACTGGCAGGTGCTTAACTACAAGTCTGCAACTGCAAAAGTCTGCAAAAAAAAGCTCCCATTTCACTTGACGAAAGTTCGAGTGATGGAAATAACAAGAAGCAACATAAACATAATGACCACGTATTCGGGCGACTTTTGCAGTCACACTATTGTGAAACGTGGCAGCAAAATAAACAACTTGTCAGTTGACCCACTTCCACTGAATTGCTGTGTTAATCCAGCAAAAGCAAAGGATGTCGAAATGTTACTTAGCAAAATGGGAGTCAACATGGACAATCCACAATCAGAAAAAGTTAAAGAGTTCAACCTCCCAATCATTGGAACAGCCAACAAGAACACTACACCAGTGGCAGACAGTGATACTGAAATATATGATGAAGACGATGTAGAATATTGACATTCTAGAGTTTGCTTATCACTTTTCTAATTTACTATTTAAACAATGCTTAACAAGAATTCATGACTTTTAGCATTACTTTCTCGCTAAATAGTTTAGAGACTAAAAGCTCTGTATTTCATTTCTTATATAATAAAAATATTTTGATGAAAGTTTCTACTTATAGGTTTATGGAATAGCATTGATTTAGCGTCAAAACCTGCTAAGTACTGCGGTGGGTTGGCACCCTGCCCAGGATTGGTTCCCTGCCTTGTGCCCTGTGTTGGCTGGGATTGGCTCCAGCAGACCCCCGTGACCCTGTGTTCGGATTCAGCGGGTTGGAAAATGGATGGATGGATGGATGGACCTGCTAAGTACGTTTTTTTCCTATTTTTTACAAAAATGTAAAATATTCAGATTTCTGAGATGTCCAGCAATTGACCTTCAGTAATATAACAACCAACATTCTGCAAAAAGAATTTAAAAAATATCATTTCAAATACTTAAAAATTATTTTTCTCCTTTTCACAAAACGTTGTCTCATGTACTTAGCTGATTTTGCAAATCAGCTCTTCATTTATTTCTTCTTGATTTCTGAATTCCTTTCTCACCGTTTTCCGTTGCTATTCTTACACCGCCGTATGCTACAGCGGGCATCGGCTAGTATTTAATATTTTGAATAATCTGTCCTACTTTTGGCAAAAGTTACTTCTTTGCAAAAAACCTTTCATGCTTCTTTGTCTTTGTGTACCTTACATATACATGGCATGCTGAGCGTCCATTGTTAACTACTTTTATGGGACTAATTGGAGAAGATGTCAAAATACTACTAGCATCAGGCATGCCATCATCATTCAAAAGGTACAAAACAGAATCTTACATTTAAAATTCAGGGTTCAATGAAATCTCAGTGAATTTTATGAATTGGAGGAATAGTTTTTCTGTATTGTATCTATACTTTGTCTCAAATGAGGGTCATTTATCTTCTCTGGAGTTTGCTAAACACTGGGAGTATGCAAGACAGCAATTTCCAAGGGTTTTAAATAGCACTGCACTATAATTTCCCTTCAATTCAATGGACTCTAAGAGTAACTCCAGCAAACATAAGACACTCCTCACAGATAAGAAAGAGTTAAATACCATTCCCTTCACATTTCCGTACTTCAATGGGGATGTGCTTTAGAATTGGACATTAGCCAAAAGAGCATGGCTCCAAAGCAAACTGCAATGAATAAAAGCATTAAATTATAAGCATTTTCAGTTTGGCTAATTCAGATCACACTTTTATTTATAATTAACTATAATTATAGTTAACTTTTTTTCTTTTAATGTGTACAATGTGTGGAATTTCAATAAAAAGATTGCAAAGTGTCATTTTGTTATGTTTGTGTTACTGTAGAGGATTACAAATACCTACAGTAAAATTGGCCAAAACATCTGAATAAAAAAAAAGACTAAACCAGAAATAAAAAAGACAGAAGTTGGGAAAAATTAAAACTAATTCCTTTGGACCCTACACATATTTTTCACTACTGTTATGGACTTTAGCATGTGGCGAATGATAAAAAGTAAGAGGGAGAATGTGGCCAGTCAGTGTTTTGACTTTGCTTATTCCAAAGGACTCAGAAACTGAGAGACCTATCTTCTGGAGAAATGTTGGTTATGAATCTCGCTGTCACTATTTATATAAATAGATACTGTATGTTCCTATATATGTAAAAGTTCTATGGGCTTGTATTTTTATCTAGTAATGATAAAAAGTGTCTAAACAAGAAAAGTGCATATAAATGAGGATTTTTCTTTTTAACTTACTGTATATTTGGCAGCACTGGACATAAGGCAGGACACAAAATCCAGTCCATTACAAGATACACAGGGACCCACGTATTAGGCCAGATTACAGTCTCCATTTAACCCACCCTACACATTTATGACAATGTCAGAGGTTAACCCAGGCAGACATTGGGAGAATGTGCCAACTCCAACAACCCCAGGATGATGGAACCATAATAATAATAATAATTTTTTGCATTTATATAGCGCTTTTCTTACTACTCAAAGCGCTCAGCAATTGCAGGTTAAGGGCCTTGCTTAAGGGCCCAACAGAGCAGAGTCCCTATTGGCATTTACAGGATTCGAACCGGCAACCTTCCGATTGCCAGTGCAGATCTCTAGCCTCAGAGCCACCACTCCGCCCTAAGGAAACCATAAGGAAACAATACCATGTTACTCAGTTCCAAACCACATAATTAATGGGAACTCCTTTTCAGAGAGAATAAACATTCACTTTGAATTTGACCTTAACCTTACTGTCTGATATTTTTATATCTTCAGCGTATTTCCAATCAGGAGCACTTTACACAAATAAACAGAATTGAACTTAACTGATTGATGGAAAGGACACTTCTCTTATAGCATTTGAATAACAGTGTGAAGGGGCAGATGCTGAAAGTGTACTGTCCACATGTTCAAAAAATCCTTTGGAATGATCGCTACTGATGATTTTCTGTACTGTTGTTTGTTAATAAATTAATATAGAGAAAAACAATAGACACACCTTGTTTCCATCAGGCACAATATATCAAATTATTAAAGAAAGATACAAGAACTTACAAAAGGTGAATAAAAAACTCCAACTACACTGCTAACTGCTCTTATAACAAATCTTTATATATAGCCCTCATCAACAAACAACTGTGGACAATATTATCAAATGTTCATAACAAATATTAGAAAATACAATAAAAGTAATAAGGCAAATGATATTTTTTTCAATGGTAGTTAAACATATGGCTGTTTTACCTGAATACAATATCCATATATGGATATGTCCTTTTCATGGTTGTTTGTTGGGTTTACTTTTTTGTAAATAAACAGATGCTTCAGTTGCCTCTCTGACAGAGACTTCACATCAGGGCATTCTCTGACCTTTGCTCTGACTTAAGCAAGTGTCGATAAAAGGTTAGGTTATTAAGCTTTCGGGAAGACTTGTGTCTGAAAGTAAGAGACAAACCAAGGTCCCTTGAGGCAGTGAGACTCTTAACAGTTATTACACAGAGGTTTCTCTTACATGTACCCATAGCTTGTTCAGTCAAGATCTGATTGCAGGTTTGACAATACTGGTAAATTATTTTTGCAATAACTTTCAAGAAAGGGTTTATTTTTTGATGTATGTTTTAATCATTTTTGTACAAAATAAGCTTGGCAGTCACATTTCAGCATTTTCATCCAATACCACAAGGTGCCCAAACCACCAATAAACTAGAAAAGAAGATTGGAATGAAAAATTAAACAGGTATGGCAGCCTTTGTTTGCCTACCTTTGCACAAGTCCGTGTTTGTGTTTGGGCTCACAGTGATGGTGGGGACACCTGTGCCTTAACTTCTTAGAATTTTGTACCAGTCACTGTCTTGAAGAAACCGTCTTTCAATCTAGTCAGTGAAAAAATATTTTTTGCTGTTCCATGATGCACATATGACATTCTGATATGGATTATTCAGAGAAGAGTACCTCATTTGCAATGGAGAAATTTTTATTTGTGGAACTAGTGTGCTATCCCTCTATTTTTCTAAAGCTAGCTACTCTCAATCATATATAATACTATCAAGTATATGAGTCAAACTATTGTAATTTCTTGCAAATTTGAGCACAGCTTTGTGTTGTAACATAGTCCATATACTGCATTAATAGGCAACTAGCACAACTGTGACTCTGTGCTCTGTGCTGCAGAAAATGATTTTAGAAACATGATGTTCCATAGATCCAGTGTCCTGCATTCAAACCTTTTGCCTAGATTTTCAACATGTAAGACATTCTCTGTCCATGTGGGTTTTCCAGTTTCCTCTCAAAAGTCCAGATATGTGTGTTACTTGTAGTTGGGATTTAAAACTGGCCCAATGTGAGTTGGCACTGTGATAGACTGGCACCCCACCCAGAACTGCTTGCTCCTTTGAGCCCAGCATTGGTGGAACATAGATTTTTTTCAGGATATCTAAGCCCTGTGTAGCATTTTATTCATTTTTTGTACTTTGAGATCTCATTATCATGCTTAACATTACCCTTAATAAATTCTCTGTCTATTTCTTTTAAACAGTTTTGACCTCCAAGACTTGGGTTTAGACTCTGAATCCTACAATCAACACATTATTCCATTTTTGAGATTAAAGGAAAGGAAAAACTATCTTGTTCACTTGCACACATCACAATTCAGCCTAAACGCTTGAAATTTATTGCATAACATCTTCACTCTAACACATTAAAGTTAAAAAAAAAAACACTGAATAATGTTCCAGACTAACAAACACTAAAAAGTATGTTTATTAAGATTTATAGCTCAAGAACATCTATAATTCACATCCTTGCTACTGAGAACTTAAAGTGTAATATATTGTACTTCATCTCTGATAAAACAACATTTACTGTATATAGCATGTTTTCATACAAATGATGTAGCTCAAAGTACTTTACAAGATTAAGAAAGAAAAAAATATATAAAAATAAGATTAGGCAATACTAAGTAACAAAGAATAAAGTAAAGTCTGATGGTCAGGAGGAGAGAAAGACAGAAAAAACACAAAGACAAGAATACCAATCGGGTCATTTGATTTTGAAGCATTCACTTCTGACAGTAAAGTGTAAAGTGTGGTATAATGCAGTGATTTTCAATCAGTGTGCTGTGGTACAGTGGTGCACTGTGAGAGCTACCCCAGTGTGTCGTGGAAATAATAGTGTAGTGCACCTGGGTCTGAACCTGAGAGGGACAAGATCTTCAGGTGGTCATGGCCTATCTGAGGAAGTTAGCATAAAAGCAGCTCCACGATCGCTATGCTGCAGACAAAGCACTAAGCACTTAGCACTCAGACATGTCTCCAAGCTGCTAGAGTTCATCTGCCTGGGTGTGTGGTCGCAAGCGAGTCCCACAGGGCTGGTAGATAGTGAGCATACAGCTGGGAAATGCCACCAAATTGCCCACTAAGTTCTGTGTCAGCGAACACTGATCTTGGAGCTGTTGTTTAACTGACTTTGCGGGTAGTACTTCCCTTTCCGACAGCTGAGCAAGTACAGTGCATCCGGAAAGTATTCACAGCGCATCACTTTTTTCACATTTTGTTATGTTACAGCCTTATTCCAAACTGGATTAAATTCATTTTTTTCCTCAGAATTCTACACACAACACCCCATAATGACAACGTGAAAAAAGTTTACTTGAGGATTTTGCAAATTTTTTAAAAACAAAAAAATTGAGAAAGCACATGTACATAAGTATTCACAGCCTTTGCTATGAAGCTCAAAATTGAGCTCAGGTGCATCCTGTTTCCCCTGATCATCCTTGAGATGTTTCTGCAGCTTAATTGGAGTCCACCTGTGGTAAATTCAGTTGGTTGGACATGATTTGGAAAGGCACACACCTGTCTATATAAGGTCCCACAGTTGACAGTTCATGTCAGAGCACAAACCAAGCATGAAGTCAAAGGAATTGTCTGTAGACCACCGAGACAGGATTGTCTTGAGGCACAAATCTGGGGAAGGTTACAGAAAAATTTCTGCTGCTTTGAAGGTCCCAATGAGCACAGTGGCCTCCATCATCCGTAAGTGGAAGAAGTTCGAAACCACCAGGACTCTTCTTAGAGCTGGCTGGCCATCTAAACTGAGTGATCAGGGGAGAAGGGCCTTAGTCAGGGAGATGACCAAGAACCCAATGGTCACTCTGTCAGAGCTCCAGAGGTCCTCTGTAGAGAGAGGAGAACCTTCCAGAAGGACAACCATCTCTGCAGCAATCCACCAATCAGGCCTGTATGGTAGAGTGGCCAGACGGAAGCCACTCCTTGGTAAAAGGCACATGGCAGCCCGCCTGGAGTTTGCCAAAAGGCACCTGAACGACTCTCAGACCATGAGAAAGTAAATTCTCTGGTCTGATGAGACAAAGATTGAACTCTTTGGTGTGAATGCCAGGCATCACGTTTGGAGGAAACCAGGCACCGCTCATCACCAGGCCAATACCATCCGTACAGTGAAGCATGGTGGTGGCAGCATCATGCTGTGGGGATGTTTTTCAGCGGCAGGGACTGGGAGACTAGTCAGGATAAAGGGAAAGATGACTGCAGCAATGTACAGAGACATCCTGGATGAAAACCTGCTCCAGAGCGCTCTTGACCTCAGACTGGGGCGACAGTTCATCTTTCAGCAGGACAACGACCCTAAGCACACAGCCAAGATATCAAAGGAGTGGCTTCAGGACAACTCTGTGAATGTCCTTGAGTGGCCCAGCCAGAGCCCAGACTTGAATCCGATTGAACATCTCTGGAGAGATCTTAAAATGGCTGTACACCGACGCTTCCCATCCAACCTGATGGAGCTTGAAAGGTGCTGCAAAGAGGAATAGGGCGAAACTGGCCAAGGATAGGTGTGCCAAGCTTGTAGATAGATAGATAGATAGATAGATACTTTATTAATCCCAATGGGAAATTGTAGCATCATATTCAAAAAGACTTGAGGCTGGAATTGCTGCCAAAGGTGCATCGACAAAGTATTGAGCAAAGGCTGTGAATACTTATGTACATGGGATTTCTCAGTTTTTTTATTTTTAATAAATTTGCAAAAACCTCAAGTAAACTTTTTTCACGTTGTCATTATGGGGTGTTGTGTGTAGAATTCTGAGGAAAAAAATGAATTTAATCCATTTTGGAATAAGACTGTAACATAACAAAATGTGGAAAAAGTGATGCGCTCTGAATACTTTCCGGATGCACTGTATATGAGGTACAATGTGTTTCTGGTTAGTAGAACAGTGCTCTGCCTCGAGATGTTTTTGGTTACAAAAATTGTTGGGAAACACTGGTACAAAGAAACACTGTAAGAAATGTAAAGATAACTTTGTTTGCAATCAATTAATACTCGCTTGCTGCAATGGTACAAGAAAAAATCTAAATTGCAATAGTTAACTAAGGATTTAGCCCAACATCAGTGTCTGGAAGGGTACTGACTCTATTAAATGAGTCAAGCATGGTGATCCATTCTGATGCAAGGCGTTGGTGATATATCCTTATTCTTCATGCAAATAGTTAATTCTAATTCAGCACAGAAATACAAAACTCTTATGGGATCTGGTGACTAAGCAGGTTATTGCTTATTGTTATATTCATTTTTTTATAGGAATCATTTCTGAATGATTCTTGATGTATTGACCTAGCATATTATCCCCACAGGAATGACCTCTTACAAGATGAGTAAATAATGGCCACAGAGATATATAGTTGGTCTGTTAAAATGTTCAAGTACTACAGTCCAGCTTTTCTAAAGAATCTAGAAAATGCAATGAAAACATGTCTTGTATATTATTACATAACTAACAAATGACAATCCTGACATCTTACATTTTTTGATATATGCTTCATCATGGATGTTATGTTTGCCAGTGTAGAACAGAATTACCCTACATTCCTATCCAAATCTATGCTCAAGAACTCTCTGGATGAGGAAAAAAGAACAAGATTGTGAGTACAAGTCATCAAAATCAAGTTCCTGCACAGAATTGTTGAGTTCATTCTTGGTTATAGGGTGAGGAGCTAAGCAATACAAGCGGTCCTCACATTAGAATCCCAACTCTTCCAGAAGTGCACATTTCAGTTGAGGTGGTTTGCGCATTCAGTTTGTATACTCCATTATTTTCCATGTGTGTGCCACCAACTAAGATGAATTGTAGAAAGCAGGGAAATGGACTATATGATCAAGAGTAGAATACCTAGTGATTGAACTAAAGCTACCACTAACCTAATAAATGTAACAAAACTTGGAAACATACAGTAAGGAATACTCATGTTTGCACAAGGAATAAACACACACTTCATAAATACATCTAATGAAAAATTATTACTGAGAATGTGGACCAATTAAAGTAATTTTTAAGAATTTCTCAATTGTATTCTTCAGTGGTTTACACAAGTGATTAGCATCAAGGTGACTTTTTACTCTTAAATTCTATGCTGGGTACGTTTTTTTGTTAAAGTATGAAGTACTGAAAACAGCAATCCCTTGTCGTGTGTGACCAACATTAGTTTTGGCAGTGGAGCAACATGAAAGCAAGCTGGACATCTAGTCAGGTTATGTTAATCTGAAGTCCTGAGAATGCACAAGAAAGGTAATCACTGTTTTCAAATTAATAAATTCTATGCAGTTCATGAAGTAAGAAAGTCACAGCATTGGGTTAGGTGTTGAAAGAATTAAATCTTTTTTTGAAAGATCACTGAATGGTATATTAGGTCAATCAGTTTTCATCTATCTGCTTAAATAATATTGCAGCCTAAATGCTTTGTAATCTGTTGAATTTAAAGCTACAGTATGTCCATTATGTCTCCAAAATCTACAATGCAATAACCCTTTACCCATAGTAAAAGCTTTTGCTTGTTTGTTTGTTTTGGTTTTACAATAATTCAGTATTTTTGTAAATACTAAAATTTCAAATATGGTTGCTGGATTTACTTTCTACCAATGTATTTATTACTGACGCAGATAACTACCATCCTGGTAATACAAAACGGTTTTGTTTTGCTCAGGTCACGAATGACTTGAGCAAAAACATCATTAAATTTTTTTATGTTATTAAACAACATGTAAATCATTTCTCAAACTGCTGTTTTCAGAGTTTAATGTAGTTTTAATAATAAATTTCAAATTTAAAAAGGTGCAGTTCATATTTATAATCATGCAACTTAAAATAATAGTGTAATAACATAACATTCTTAACTCATTACCTACAATTTTAAAATTAATTCTCCATAAATGACATTAGTGTTACATTAAAGAATATTAAAACAACCTTTATTGGTTGTCACAACTAATCTAACCTTTGGTGTCGGGGGACACGTGTGTAATCAAAGAAAACATACACATATGCTGTTTAAATGAGAGCAAAAGGCAATTCAAATAAATTTCAGGAAATGGCAGACAAAAGCCTTCATATCCAAAGCACAATTTCCAAGTTGCCCATTACCATTTGATGACTAATCTTGCATTTCCTACAATGACTTGCACTGTAGGTGTAGTTCTACATTCAATAAAGCAATGTTTTTTTATTCTGTGGTATACCAAGTGCTTATACTTTATTGACTTTAGTGGATGTCTTAAGTATGTAAGTAGAATTTATTAATAAAGTGCCTTTCACAGACATGACATCACAAAGTGCTATACAATAAAACACATAAAAGTGCCATCCTAATATAACAAAATGAGAAAAATAAGAAAACATAAAACAACTAAATAATAACTAAAAATAAAAAAGTCCAAGCAGAGCCTATTCAACTGTGTTCAAAAGCCTGCTTAAACAAAAATGTCTTAATTTCCTTACTAAAAGAATCAACTGACTCAACCGTGCGCAATGCTAATGGAAGACCGTTCCAAAACCTTTTCAGTCCTGCAACAGACTGAAAAGCACAATCCCCACTTAGCTTAAGCAGGGTATGAGGGATGACTAAGAGGCCCTGTTGCCCAGACCTAAGTGGCCAACAGGCTGTATAGTGGTGCAGGAGGCCAGTAATATACTCAGGGGCTTGTCCGCAGAGAGCTGTATAGGTAAGTACAAACATTTTATAACAAATTCTGTAATAAACTGGATGCCAGTGCAATGCATACAAAATTTGAGTAATATGCACCCTCCGACTAGATCAAGTTAAAAAGTCTATCATCTGTATTTTAGACTAACTGTAGCCGAGAAAGAGGGAATTTATTCAGACCAGAATACAGGGAATTACAGTAGTCAAGATGAGAGGAGATAAAAGTATATACAAGTATCTTCAGTTCTGGACTTGAGACTACGGCTCACAACTTAGAAAGGTTTCTTAAATGAATGAAACAGGAGTGGCTAACAGAATTTTCATGTAAACCTTGGCTTAAAGACTTATTGAAAATAACCTCCAGATTACATAAATTCGACTTGTCAATTGGAGAGACAGAAGCCATCTTGAGACCAACCTCAGAGTGAAGCCTAGGGGGAGCAGAAATTAGAACTTCGGTCTTTCCTGAGTTCAACTGCAAGTAGTTATTAGAAAGCCAATTATGAATATGTGACAGTCAACCAAAATAGACAATTCTTCAATCTGATTAGGTTTAACTGAGGTATAAACTTGTATGACCATCTGCATAAAGGTGACATGAAACACACTTAAAATCGTTAATAATCTGAGACAAAGGAAGGATGAATAAGGAAAATAGTACCAGTCCGAGAACTGAACTCTATGGCACTCCACAAGTCAGAGGAGCAGTAACAGATGCAAAGTCTGCAACACCAACCAGAAAACTGACATTAGTTAGATATAAAGGGAACCAGTCCAATACAGAACCAGACACCCCCACACACTGTTCTAACCTATTAATTAAAATGTGATGGTCCACTGTGTCAAAGGCCACACTAAGGTCTAGCAATACTAGAACAGAACACTCCCTTGCATCAACATCTTCTAAAAAGACACCAAGCTGTTGTTCAATAACCTTTTCTAAAACTTTAGCAATAAACGGCAGCTTGGAGATAGGCCTATAAGTATCCAATAAAGAATATAGAAGGATCCAAGTTTCTTCAACAGTGGCTGAAATACAGCATGTTTAATGTGTGATGGAACAATATCAGACTGCAGAGAACAATTTGTAAAGTTAAACACATGCGGACCAATACAAACAAAAACTTGTAATAGAAATAACATAGGCAACGAATCAGAAGGATATGATGTGGGTTTCATTTTACTAATCATGGCAGAAAGATCAGAAAGCAAAACCGTCTAAAATATATTAAAAGACTCAGAGTGTAAGGAAGTATAAGTGAAAGACAAAGGAGTTGAAACTAAGTTAGTGCTAACATCATTAATCCTACCAACAAAATACTTAAGTAGGTTATCACAGTCATTGTTTGAAACTATCTGCATATTAGCTGGAGCCGGTGAGACAATATTATCGGCTTCACCAATTAGTCAAAATAAGATTGGACCATGACATGCTTTCTAACTGAAAAGTGGATGAGAAAGAAGATTCTAGGTATAGGTAATCCATTTTTAAATTACCTCACCCTCAATCAATTCAAACTTCTAGTGTATATAAAAAAATAATTCCCAAAGCCCTTAACAGTGCTTCCTCACAGTGCCTGATAACCTAGATACTAAACTGTGTGCAGGTTACACATCTTCCAGGGACTCAGTGATATCCCTTAGTTTAAATACATGTTATTAGATTGATTAGTGACTTGAAGCTGGCCCAGCATAATTGCACATAGATGTATGCATGAGTGGAATGGAACACCTTTATTCTAAGATAAACATCAAATACTAGCAACCCAATCCATCCATCCACTTTCTGTGCCTGTTTAATTTAACTTTACTTTCTAGAACCCAGTACTTTAAAAATATGAGATAGAACATTTTTCTTTTTATGTAAAACTTATGATCCCCTTCACACTTCTGCTGAGAAAATGGCTGCATTTGCTCTGACATGCACAAATGTTGAATCCATAATTTAACATAACTGTGTGCTAAATAGAAAGGGAGCAAAGCTTTTGCACTTCCCACAGCTAGGAATACTTCCTTTACTGGCCTGAATTTGGCTGCACCTCTATTATGCATGAGTCAGTAATTGGATTAGCAGAACCAATAAACAAGAAGTAAGGATAAACGTTTTAAGTAAAGTAAGCACAAAAGTCATAAGTCCACAAAAATCAAGATGGATGTAACTATAGTAACTGGAGCAAAAGAATTTAAAAAGACAAAGCATGACTATTAATTGGTAATGCAATTGAATTGTATATGTAGCAAGCTGTTGGATGTACTGTTTGTGGTGGACCTTTCTTACTTGTTAGGAAGTCCTAAAAATATAACCCCATCAAAGCTTAACCATAGCATGACAAAACAAACTACCATCAAACTTTCAGAAAATGGATAAACATTCCACCATGCATTCAGCCATCCATCTATGTGTTTTCTGAACCCACTTAGTACAGGTTCACTCCAAACAGTTCAAGATAGCATGTATCAAAAAGCAGCTGGAAAGACATTTTCCACATTTAAATATACATTTATTATATGTATTATAGTATGAATTACTGGAATGACAGTTAAAAAAATGAATTATTCAAACATGGTGCCACATGGAATAAAGCATTATTTGAAGAATGAAAAATGGTACAAGGGTCTTTAGAGATTGTTACAACAGAACTCAGAGCTGTCATGCAGTTTATCCATATAAAAGGTACATCATAATGCTCTGTGAATTCGCAGAAAGACAATACTGTATCTTCAGAAAGTATAAATGAGTTTATATTGTGCAGAACAGTGAAACAAAAAAAGAAATGAAGGTGACATCTCAACTAACCAAAACCTTGAAGAGGATATTCTTTTGTTGTGCAGTTTCACAGCTGCCACAAAGACAGCTGGTAAAACAACATTCATTTAACAGCTCTCTCATTTTCTGTTTGCTTTTGACAAATCATGTTTGGCAAATTCCAGTTTCATATGAAGGGCAAATGGCTCAATTACTTATTTATTTTTTATATTTTCCACTGAACTGGCAGGAGCAGTTGGCTTATGACAAAAGGATTATGCTAATTTTCAAACTGCACGCTGCATGGAGATGATTAAAAGAATAATGATCCAAGAACTAGATTATAGGTGTCTAAACAGAATAATGCACATACAGACTTGTAGATGTATGGACAAGCAAATAAAACACTTGTATTTATAGCAAAACAAATAAATAAATAAGTAAATACCAATGCTGCTTAATCCAGCCATGATCATGCAACCAGAGCAGAGCTTATTCCACTACCACTGATTACAAGGCATGAAACTGGACAGGGTACAAGTCAAATGCAGGGCACACTCTAACATTCATACACACTCACTCATCCAGAGCCACTTAATAGTTTCTATTTAACCAAAATAAAAATCTTAGAGATCTGGGAGGTATATTCAACAACCAGTGAAATTCAATTGAATTAATTTCACTTTATTTTTGTACAACACTCTTCACAATGAAACACAAGGAAAACATGCAAACTCTCCATGAGCAGTGCCCCCCCATCATTTGAACCCAGAACACTCAGTACTAACCACTGCACTACATTGCTTATGTAATAAATATTAAAACTTTAATATGAAAAAACTGAGTCTTGATGTGTCCAATAAATCATTTAAATGAAATGAAGAATTCAGCACCTAGGAGCTTGGTGTTAGATTAGAATTCAGTTTAAGGATGACCTATAATGCAAAATGCCAAATTTATGTAAACCACTCTATGAAAGTCTAATTCTGATGGGTTCAAGGCTTAAAGGAAAGATTATGGAGTGGAGGGAAAAACTTTAAAAGACATATGGCAGACAACAGCCACAGCATCTTGTCAAGCTCGCAAAATCGCTAGCAAGCAAGTTTATAACTCAGTGTGGGTTATTAAGGGTAGTGGATGTGGGAGTCCAGTCGCATGTGCAAATACCAGGCCAGGGTGGCACGTGGCTTTTAAGCAACTAAATAATACAGGATCAAAGAACCCTTAAATACACTGAGTTACATTATTAAAACATGTCACATACAGAAAAAGTGAAATCAGATAACAGATTAATATTATAAAATAGTAATAACATAATAAACAATTCCACATTTTTTTCCTAAAATACATTTGTTAGCTTTGCATTAGCAAGTGAAATGAAGATTTTCTTTGTATACTGTGAAATGCAAAGACAGAAAAAAAAAAGTTGAAAATATACTGCTGCTAAACTGGGTGTTTTATTTGAAAATTGCTGTCTTCCTTCATAGAGGAAACTGTATGACCTTCTTTGTAATTACACTTTTGCTATTTATCGATAGTACATTTTTACTGATCATTCAAAGTAATTATTTTTTACAATAATAAGAAGTAATAAAGGAAGAAAATATTATTTATATAATGGAAGACATTTTAAGGAGGTAAAGTAAGCAAAAACAGAAAAAACATTTAATCCCTTAATCTTCCATTACAAAGATAAAACAGAGTACTGTACAACTCCTTTCTATCAATTTAAGGTTGTCAATCCTAAATTATAATTCATGCTACACATTTTTAAATATTGTTATTAATTATATATTTTCCTCTTTACAAGGACATTTTAACAAAGCCAATACTGACATACATGTTTCACCTACTGCTGGGACCATTGTAGCTTAAAAAATATAGAGTATCTTATTTTCTATTACCTGTTGAAATTGATGCTTACCATTAAGATATTTTTTTTTTCATTTCCTTCATTTTGCATTCATAATAATAGAATTGTGGCAAAGATGATAGGATTGTTTCACCAAAAGCTTCACTTCCTAGTTTGATTTCGGACCAGCATACCTCCTGTATGGACTTAATCAAATGTATCCACCTGGTATTTACACAGATCTCTATTTTCCTCTTACATTTAAAATATATGGTAAAAGCAGATAAACCAAAACCAACCTATTTTTATTTTTAGCCAAAATCAAGGGCTTCTAAAATATTTAATACTGCTTACTACTTAAAATGAAAACTTGCCAAAGATATTCATGAACAATTTAAGCTGAAAGCAAAGATTAGTTTTACATTTCTGATTTAAATCAAAATTAGAACTCTACCTACTATAGAGTAGGTAGAGTACTCTACTGGAATAGCATTACCAGGATAGATAACATAGAAAATGTGATAATTCTGTTTACCAAAAAAATTGCAAAAAAGATGTTTTTTTATTTTTTGAGTGTGTAATCAGAAGTTAATCTAGCACATAGCAGAATAAATACAGTCTAGACTGTAGTACATTTGAGTTAAAGTCTGTTAATTTAAAATTAAATAAGAAATAAGTGAAGAAGTGCACACTACATAAAATCATAAACTGGCTAACAATGTAAAACTCAGTGGGAAAAAAAAGCCAAAAATACAGCCTATGAGACTGCAAAGACACATAGACATTTAACTTAAATTAAAAAAAAAAAATTAAACAAATACCAAAGCAGGAAATGAAAGGAGGATTCAGTGGAACTACATGTTTATAGTCAGCTGTGTTAAGCACATTCAGGTTTCAACATTGTCAGCTTATATGACAAGTAAAGCCAAAGTTACATTTTTAAAGGTAGTGGACAGATTGTGAATAGCAAAGAATGATGCTCTTCTCTACATCTCAGCTTTCTATCATAGATCTTGATGTTCAAAAAAGAGGCTGTAATCTTGACACACGTGTCTACACTCTCTGGATAAAGGCCATATTGTGTGCTTAGCAAGAACAACAATAAATTGTGGTGTACGTTTCAAGCAGTAACATGTATAATTAAGCCAAGGTGTAGTCTCTCTTTCAAAAATAAGGCTAAAAATAGCCTCAAGAAAATGATGTGGCTTTGAAAGGGCAGCACAAATTTAAAAAACTATCATTTTGTTGCGTAATATTAAAAACAGAAACTGGGACGCAGTTAACAATTTTCTTAGTCACCTGGCAGTAGTTAATAGAATAATGCATAGAATACTGTCCTCCATAAAAAAATTATATGTTTGACACCACTTACCATCAACAAGGTATTAATGGTTTGTAACAGAATCACATTCAAAATATGAATGCACGTTAACTGTATTATAAGAATAAAATCCCCAAACACAAGCTCATGCATTAACACTTTCAGGCTGGAGATATTATACATATTCCATTTCATCTTGATGTATTAAAATTAGTTTTACTTTTCTTCACATACAACCATTGTACATGCCACTAAAGTTTACAATCTGGATTGGGTTTGAACTCCTTTTCATTCTAATGCCATTCGCACAAGCTTTGGTCATTCAAATCAAAGTATGATGAATCTGGGTTTTGGACTTCTCAAAATCAAGTTTAATTAATTTTTGGACATTTAAGGCTTGATTTTATTGTTGTTTACACTGATGTCACTGTGGCAACCACTTTGTGTTGGGATCACTGCCATTTTGATCTTTGCTTTACACAGCAGCAGCATGTGGTTTATTGTAACAGGATCTGCCACAAATCAAGTGCCTAGGAAATCATGTGACACGTGACTTATTCATCTACCACCCTTTAAGATAGTAGGACTTTCAGATTCACATTAAAATAAAATGTCAAAGATTAGTGTTAGTTATGAAGTTATTTAAATAAGTTACTGTGAGGCCGTTTTTTGCAATGTTATTTTATATTTTGACTTTGATTTACTTATTCTGGCAACAGACTCAGTCCTCTTCTCTCAGTATTCTAATCTTGCAACTTTAAGACTGAGAATTTTGCCGAAGATCCTATGATTTCATTAATCCCCTGGTCATTTCTTCCTACACTTGCCCTTTGGACCCTATTCTTTCTAAGACTTGGAAGCACAGAGCAGCCACTTCTGCAGAAGCATCACCAAACTCAATCAATAAGTCATAAATTTAGTCTTTTGTAGCTATTGTACAGTGAACAACAAGATACATTATGTAAAGTCAAAATTCATGAGATATTGTACATCTTCAAGCAGATAGATAATCAGATGGTGGTCCAGGTTGTGTGAAACAAGATATATAGATCCTCAAGTTTGTAAGGTATACAGAAATCCAAAAATAAATTTCAATACACTTGCTCCATCTCATTTTCTTTAAGTTCAGAGCAGGTTACTTGACCTAGTCCTTAACCTGGTACATATTTATTGTATGCTGTTTACTTAAAATACATTAATTAATGTGAATGATGTCTACCATGAACAACGATATACAGAGTGTAAGAAATTACAACGGCACGGAATCGTTTTCAGGAATCTATATGGTATATATTTAACTGATTAGCTGTCTACTAAATCTTGAGTCATTCACAACAACCATTCTTAATCAGCACTTTAGCAAACTTAATCAAAATATTAAAAATAGTTAATACTTCTTCACATAGCAGGCTATTCAATTACAAATTCAGTTGGGCCAGATTTTTAAATCAAAAAATTTAGCTGAGCCAGACATTTTCAGCTGCCAGTAAGCAGCAGGTAATGACATTTGAATATATTTAAAAACAAATAATGTTTATTCATTGTTTCCCTTTTAAATTTGGTCACATCTAACAAAAGCATATCACAAAATGTATAAAAAAACAACAAAAAAGATATAACTGAACTGAATCTGAGGCAGTATCAATATTTTTCCCCAAGGCACATCTCAAAGTGCATAAACATCAAAAAAAGTGCACAATATTAGCAAAAACATTTGTTTCCCATTTGAAATATGAGATCCTCCCCCAATTTAAAGCGGTGGTCGTGGCAGATTTTTTCACTGAACTTTCATTCACACGGTTTTAATACATCATATCCATCCATCCATTATCCAACCCGCTATATCCTAACTACAGGGTCACGGGGAATAAATCATATGACAGAGATTAAACTTGAGTTCCACAACAACGCCTTTCTCGTGAATTTATTTTCCCCCAGAAAACAACTACCTGAGTAAATGTTTCTGAGCAAGGCTGCATGTATGTCGTGAAAGTGGATTAGTACATTAATTTTAAAAGGTCTTTATACAGAGTTCTTGGGTGTCAAGTAATTAATCATTAATTATAATTTCTACTATTTCTATTTTATTAAATCATTCTCCATGTTTCTTTGTTGATCAGCCCCTGATGAAGAACTTACTGGTAACAGAATATATCTCAAGCATGCCAAAATGACTGAAGTAACAACTAACGAAGTGGCATTTTTTGATACCATTTTAACAAAGTTTAATGTCTGCTGTCAATCACATAGCAGCCCAGTAAAACGACAGCAATAAACTTGCAACCTTAAAACACAGACTTCATCACATCGCTGTGTGAGGCAACTGCTCATACATGTTTACTGACAGACAGGCTGGCATTTTGCATGAAGTATGTGTTAAAACAAAAGATAAACGACTTGCAAAGATGCGAGAACACAAGGAGATCGGTAACAATCACACCTTAGTGTGCCATGCCAAATCAGAAGGAACAACTAAATTCCATAGGGCAAAGATATCTTCATAACAGGGGACCAATATGATGGGCAGATGAATTTCAAAAGTTATTATGCCTACCTTTTGTTGTAATAACTGGTTGCGTCATATTCAGCCTTTCATTCATTATTCTGGAACAAGGGTAACTGGCATCTCGTTGAAATTCACAGCCATCCCATCTGCAGCACTGTGTACTTAGAACTATTTTCCCACATGCATCTCCGAGTCTGAAGTAATTTTCACTGCGACTCCCTCACACCCAGCGCAGAGTATAAACTGGCCTTTATGCAGCTCGGTGATATGCAAGGAGCAGCCCGTACCAACACATGTGTTAACAGCACATACACTCAACAATAAAAAAAAAAATGGCCTTTTGCATCTGTTACAATATAATTCATTTAGATTTTAAATGATTTCATTCATAACTGGCAAACTAAGTAGAAATTATAATTCTAGTCTATTTTTGATCGCATTTGCGATTATTTTAGTAATAGTCTGGAGCCCTGGTTGGACCACAGGCTTGGCCATTCAGAGGTTGCTTCTGGGCCGCATGTGGCCCGTGGGCCGCCATTTGAATAGACCTGTCGTAAAGGTTATATAAATTTAGGTTTTTAAAATTACAAAATCATTCATATTCTAACAGTTAAGGTTTGAAGATTAAGCACACTATCCTTTAAGAAAAACTTGTCATTTCTGAAAACTAACTTTTTTCCTCTGAAGCACCTCTGTAATAACTCTTGGAAAGGCTGCAATCATAGTCCCGATTTGTCAGACAGTAAGCAGACTGTATTTATCCAATTTCTACAGCTAAGGATTGTTACATTTATGTTTTCCAAGTTACAGCTTACTCCTGTTCCCTTACAACAAAGAACAAATGTCAAGTAGATTTTTTTTTGATCTAGCATTTGTGATAGCAAGTCCTGGGTATGCTTAAACTGCATCCTATAAACAGTCCTTCAATTTGCAGGGAAAACTTGGGGGTTGATGATAGAATTGGCACATTAGCCACCGTAAGAAAACTTCACACAGCTCCAAAACAACAGACAGGACTCCTTTCTGCTCTCCACAGGAGTACCTCTGCTGTAGCTGCCCATAGGAAGGCTGCTCGCATTATGAAAGGGATGGAGGAAAGTATTCGGGAGCCTCATCCCCAAAACAGTCAAAACCAATGGAAAGCCAATGGGGACAAGCCTGTGGGGATTGGTGCAGGTGAGGTGCTGAGGTCCCAGTTTAAAACAGCCCCTTCGAGAAGGCATGTGGAACATCTTGACTTTCCAAGCATGATGGTCATCTTCCCCTGCCGTCAGAGCAGCTTTGAAAAATCTTCACTTTAGTGGCAGCAATCTCCAAGGTGCGCAGATCTGTGACTGGCCAGATCTTTGTAGATGGGTTTACCTTTTTTTGGTCTGGTCACTTTGATGGCTGTTATACTCAGGAATTAGCTGTTGCTATGGAGAATCAGCACCTTCCGATGGTGTCCGGTGTCACACAATGGTTCCTTGTCTATTGTCTCAAAGTAGGCTCCATTTGCTGTGAGTGTTGTCTTGGTGAGGGAGACATTGTATTCATATCTTCGTTCTTGTTATGGGAAATTTCAATGTGACCACTGGCACTGACAGTGTTGGCGATGAGGATTGTGTCAGTCCCCATAGGTCTGCCGGCTGGAATGAAAGTGCCACCATGTTCCTGGACTTTGCAAAAGGTCAGAGCTGCAGATCACTGGATCCAGGTTCCAGCGCCCTGAGTGGCACTATTTGACTTGGTACTCCTGTACTGGTGGTGCAGTGAAGGAAATCAATCACAATCTTGTAGGCAGATGCTGGCAGGGTCTACGGAAGTGCCCAGTTTGTGAATTCTGACCACAAACTTGTTGTTGCTACTCTGAAGATCCAGCTTAGGTCCAGTAGGCTACCACCTACTAGGAGAATGAGGAGACTCCAAGATCAGGCTGTTTCTAACAGGTTTGCACACAGTTTGTTTGAAGAACTTACAGACTTGGGTGCGACTGCTGATCCTAATGTGATGTGGGAGACCTTCCGTGACAAGACCCTGAAGGTTGCTGAAGGTTGTGTTTGTGTTGCCAGTGTTCCGAAAAGGAGGTCTTTCATCTTGGAGGGCACCCCTAATATCACCAAGAGGAGTCACAGCGCACAGCTTGATGGCAACTCCGGTCTGTACTGAGTTGTGGGACATCCTGAGACTTCGCAGGATACTCCCAAGGTTGCTGGATATCATGGTGGCCTGTACATTGGTCCTGTGAGTACTGTGCAGAGTGGAGGCAGAACCTCTTGCAATTTTCTCAGTCGATTCTGGGGTTCGTCAGGGGTGTGTTCTTGCTCCTACTCTAATCAATGCTTGCATGGACTGGGTGTTGGGCAGGGTCCAGGGGTCCAGCAGCTGTGGGGCATCTGTTGGTGAAGAAAGATTCACTGATCTTGACTTTGCCGACGATGCTGTGATCTTCATGAAGGCTCTGATCAGGGATCTCTGGAGACTAAGCAAGGAGTCTGAGAGTCTGGGCTTGCGAGTGTCATGGATAAAACCCAAGATCCAGGCCTTTAATGACCTCTTGAGCACAGCCATCAGCAGTGTGTCTGTATGCGGAGAGAGTATCAACTTTGTTGAGAGGTTTACATACCTAGACAGCAGCATTCATGTCTCTGGTGACACTTCCTATGAACTCCGTAAATGGATTGAGAGAGTATGGGGGTTGGGGGCACATGAGGTCACTGGAAAGGGGCGTGTGGCGCTCCTGAAATCTTAGCAAGAGGATGAAGGTCCAAGTCCTTAGAGTCCTGGCTTCCTGTTTTGCTATATGATTGTGAGACATGGACAGTATCCAGTGAACTGAGTCGAAGACTGGACTCCTTCGGTACTGGTCTCTTCAGAGAATCCTTGGGTACTGCTGGTTTGACTTTGTGTTCAATGAGCGTTTGCTCACGGAGTTACTAAAGTGGCACATTACCTATATTGTGAGGGAGCATCAGTTATGGCATTACAGCTATGTGGCACGATTCCCCGAGGGTGATCCAGCTCACAGGATCCTCATTGTAGAGACGACCCGAGTAGCTGGACCAGGCCAAGGGGACGCCCACGTAACATTTCCGGGGAATGGGACTGGACCGTATGTCTGCCTGGGGGGGTTTCCAACCAGTATCCCGAACTGTTTCGTCATGTGGTGGGTGAAGCAACTTCTTGTACCAGTGCATGCTCCCCAACCTGACCTGACCTGATTTGTGATAGCATAGCATATTTGTATTCAATGTGTTGTTAATCTCATATCCACTATAAAGAAATGAATCTGACATTTAAATAGCAAAAAGGTTAAATCAGTGGTTTCCAAGTTTAGTTTTGAAGGGACCAGTGCAGCTGCAGATGTTCATTCCAACCAGCTTCTGCATTTAATTGGACCTTAATAAAAACAGGCTGTCATTTCCCAGTTTCTGTGCTTTAGTGTCAATACAGAGTTTTCTAAATTTTTATTGGAATGTAGCAAGCATTTCTGTATATTACATCAAGAAAACGGAATGTTATTATCTTAGTTTTCAAGACTTTTGTCTTCATCATTATGATTTTCATTCCACTTTACCAGGTGTGCTACTTACTAATGACTGTGTTAGTTCGTCTGACACAAAAGGAGCTGTAGCCTTTCAGCATTCAGTGTTATTAGCTCTCGTGTCTACACTGCTTGTCATTAATTGTCATTATCAGGATACAATTAAGACAGCAGAAAATGTGGGTTAAGAGGAAAATGACAAAAGACTTTTGGGTGATATGGCAAAAACACAAATGTTTCTAAATTTATTAGAAATGTAAATCTCATACAAGTACTTTTCTGAATGCACAATAACAAAAGGAAAAAAAAGACCAGTTAATTAAACAAAGTCATCAGTCTGATGAAAAATAACTTACTGATTGTGAAAATAGTTAGAACAAACATGTGTGGCCAGAGGGGATCTCCTGGGACTGAACTTGGTAACCTGGTGAAGTGTTTCAGATTTTTTTTTATTGCCATTACTGTATGATCAGCCAAGAGCCCACATTTGTTTGTTATTTTGATATTTTTTGCTCATTTTGTAGATGCTGTTAAAACTCTGATTACATTTTCTTTCATTCGTTGAGTAGAAGAGTCCTTTCACCAGACTGGCTGGCCCAGCACTGCCTCAGCTGTGGAATGGCCAATAGGGAGAGGCAGCTTGACAGCCAAGGTCGCCAGGTCTCTGAACAAATCTGAATCCTATTAATGCTGAATTTTGATCTGTACTTGTAATATTACTATTGTACTATTATATTGTATAGAGGATTATTTGTGTTCTGTGTATTGTATTGTATTTACCACCTTTTATGACACCCCCTGGACCCCCAACCTACCTGGAAAGGGGTCTCTCTTTGAATGGTCTTTCCCAGAGTTTCGTTAATTTTTTTCTGGGATTTTTTTTCTTGTCTTCTTAGAGAGTCCAAGCTGGGGGGGCTGTCAAAAGACAGGGCCTGTTAAAGCCCATTGCAGTACTCCTTGTGTGATTTTGGGCTATACAAAAATAAATTGCATTGTAGTGTACTGTATTGTATTCTTTTCATTCCTACGGCCCCATTTTTTCAAATCCTAGTAAACATGTGTGAAGATTCCTCCAGTGGATTTTTTCACACATTTCAAACTTACAAGTGTTTAGTTTACTGACAAATCTAATTTGGTCTAATTTGACTATGTCCTCAGATAGACTGGCACCCTGTCTGGTGTTGATTTCTGACTTCAACCTAGGGATTCTGGGATAGGTACTAGCTCCCCCATAACCTAAAATGTAGAGTTGACTTCTAATTAATTTGATGAGTCATTAAAACATGTTAAATGTTATATTGTACCATACATTTTGTACTTATTTATTTTAATTATACTTGTCACTTAATATAGTCAATATATAATGACTACTGTAGGCACAATATTTCATAGCAATCAAATAATTTGTATTGCTTACCCTTGTTTAGAAAAATTCTTTGTTTGCCAGTTTCTGTGATACATATGTGAATTCTAAAAATACAGTAGTTTTTTTTTCTTTTATTATCTATCACATTTGCCAGAGCTTACATATGAGGAACTTAAACATAATTATTTATGGGCTGGTTTCTCAACAACTTTTAATTGGGTAGCTTATTTGGAATAAATACAATATTACCCATCAGTAATGATGTTTCCTCCAACTTGGATGTACCTTGCATGAAATGAACATTAGTAATTTTAGTAAATCTTACTCATGTGGTTTTTTCCTTGTTTAGTTGTTTTGGTCTTCTTGGTTTAGTCTGCTTTACATATTATTATCTTATCCTGGTATTCTCAATTATAAAAAATAAATTTAATATGGTTGGATCATAATGTGAGGTTCATCCCTACTGCAAGAAACCTCTTGTCAATAGTTACACATAAAACTATTTAAACAAAGCAAGACTGCTTCAAAACTGTTCACAACATGTTGTTACACTGTATATGTTATTTACAAAAAAATATATGTGATTAGCCAATGTTGTAGTCAGTGCCCAAAGTGCTTTATGTTTTTGGTTCCCTTTGTATCATTTATCTTTAGGTTCTTGGCATACTTCATCTTCCAGAAATCCAGGAAGACAGAGTGATTTTGTATTATGGTGCACTTTGCTTCCCTGGTTTCACTTATATAAGCTAGAATGAAAAATTCAAATCATTTCAAGTAAAAGGTCAAGATGTGACTGTTATAATAGGGGTGGGGAGGGAATTGCCTAAAACATATTTTCCCCAATAACAAAAAAAGAGCAAACATGTAAAGTTCATTAGAAGAATATGCTCTCAGGTAAGAAAATATTTCTTTACACAGAGAACAGCAGAAGAAAAAAACAGTTAAATTATAAATTAGGCCTAAATTATCTAGTCCTGTTAAAAACATTCTTATTTTTTTATGGATACTTGCCCTGATGGCTGTACTTATGACCAATGTTATATGCCTTTCCCACATATTGTGTGTGCTTCCTTTGTAGTGTTTCACTAAACAATGACAGAGAAAAGGAGGAAATGTGATTTCTTATGAGATTAAATTCCAACATGATTATTTGGTTGAATTTGGTCTGCACATGATCATATATTTGAAGAAGATTGTATGTGGTGTATCTATCATCAGAGCTTGCAATAGAAATTAGATTTAACAATACATGTTCAAAGTGACAGGGTCAATGACAACTTAGGCTTTATTCCTCCAGTACACCCACAATCACACAGGGCCAATTTTAAATTGACAGTTAACATGGCTCTGGGATATGGATGGAAAGCTGGAAAGATACAAAGAAAGGTTCAGACTCATAGACACTTTCCAGTGGTTTAGATCAAAATTTGGCTTTTTACTTCTCTCCCTTCTTACCATTCCCTGAAGTATAAGGCAGTGATATATGGTTATTTTCAAAGAAGAATTCTGATTTTTATCATTCTTGGAAACAAATGAAGTGAAAGTGTTGGCTATAGATCAAAAAAGAGTAAGAAGGAACAGGTAAATTGTAAGCCAAGTGTATACAGCAAAAGCTAAAGTGCAAAAGAGATTCTGGCAGCAAAACTCACTGGACTATTTACAAGAGCAGTCCTTTGACCTCAGTCAGCAGTGGAAAGCAGAGCCAGAACATTAGAAAGGAGCATCTTTGGGTACAGACTGAGCCTGTGTTACTAAAATACTTCATGAATTTCTACAGATTCCACATTAATCATGAATTACCATTTTCCTAGACCTTTAGCAGCTACTATGTATTTTGAGTGTTCTGCAGTGTACTCATCCCTACAATAGACTGGCATCGTGTTTAGGATTGTTTGCTGTCTTCTGCCCAAACCTGTTCAAATATGCTCCAGCCCTTATGATCATGTATTGAAATAAGTGGGTTAAAAAATTAATAAACAACAACCTGAAAACTGGAAAGCAAGTTTAACTGGCATTCCTGCTGTTTCAGATAATCTAAACCATCAATTTAAATCAGCTATTGTGATAGCTATAGTGAAAAGTCAAGCAAAATGACACCTTTTATTGGCTAACTAAAAAGATTACAATATGCAAGCTTTCGAGGCAACTCAGGCCCCTTCTTCAGGCAAGACGTAATCGTTACATTTTGCCTGAAGAAGGTACCTGAGTTGCTTTGAAAGCTTGCATATTGTAATCTTTTTAGTTAACCAATCAAAGGTGTCATTTTGCTTGACTTTTCACTACATTCATAATGGCTAACACGGTACAACACCCTAGTACTACAGTGATAGCTATAGCTATTTAATTAACATAAATATTACATTTATAGAAAGCTTTCTGATAAAATAAAATACCTATTTAGAAAACTGCAATAGGGAGTGGCACAGAGGATCGAGTTGTTTCCTCATGGCAGTCTAGAAGTCTAGGTTCAACTCTTGACCCAGAAGACACTGTTTTGAGTTTACATTTACTTCCAGTATCCACATGGATTTTGTCCAGGCACTTTGGTTTCCTCACAAATCCAAAAGACTTGCAATTTAGGCTGACTGACTATTCCAGTGTAGCTGCCTTGTACTTGATGGTGTTAGGGTCAGTTCTTGTACATTGAACATGGATAGATACATACAAAATTTCTTTTGCATTTAAAGTTTAAAACAGAAATATGTTGAGGTTTAATTTTAATGCAAACTAAGATTATTTTAATTCTTGTCAATTTAATGACTTCTAGAAACTACTTTTGAAATGGTAACTAAAGGTCACAGCAAGCACAGGACCTTTTTAAGCACAGCTATGTAATACATAAAATCAACTATTAATCCATCCATTTTCCCAACCCGCTTATCAAGGGCATGTTTGTGGGACAGATGTAGCAATAGTCCACAAATTAATTGGTAACTCTATCCACAAGACATCACTGGCACAATGGCTAGCTTGTCTAATGTTTATCTAATAGGGTAAAGCACCTAATAACTTGCATTTTGTGAATATCAGTGAAACAGCTGCTCTCCCCAAGTGGAGTTTACCTCCCACAGACTGTGTGTCAAATCTATGTTCTCAGGTGTTGTCATGAAAAAAAGGACTTAATTTCCCAGTAGACAATATGCCACAGAATGACTCACAGAAAACACATCAGCCTGAAAGACGTGTTCCAGGGTTTTACTGCCCTCAATAACAAGCTTATCTAAAGACCTAGTAAACCAACACTTATGAATGTAATAGCCTATCACTGGAACAATTTATTTAGCAAATTTGAAGGCCATACGTCTACTCACCTATCTTTTAAAGAGAAGAGGACAAAATTATTTTTAGAACCATTAGTGAGTTTTCTCCTCTCAATTTCCATATTTTTATATTTTGCTTTTTACTACAGAATATTTTCGTATGCATTAGCAAAACCACACAACAGCAATTGTGACTCTGGCAGCTTGCATAGAAGCAGGGGGGCTGTAAAGAGAGCCCAGCTTGACGTCACTAACTGGGAACTGTGCTACTTGCATCTCACAAGCTTCAACCATCCGTAAGGAATGAAACAATTCTTCTATTGCTCAAAGAGATGGCAATGGCTTGAAAGTGCATCTTTACAAGCTGAAGGCTGCTGGTTTGGCTATACCACAGGGGTGAATAATAGGATTCAGACAGATTTAATGCTATAGAAACAATTGTTGACCAATGACTTTGGTAGATAAATAGCACTACAAAGAAAAGTATGTATTTACTATTCATATTAAATTCAAATCATCAAATATTATTCACATCTGGATCTACCAGAAAGTTTTAAGGATATGTTTAATACTGTAGTTTAATTATGCAGTTGCTGAGGCAGTAATGAAAGATGCCTGTTTTATATCTGCAACAAGATGTAATGTAATGAGGATGGAGAAATACTAAATCTCACAAAATATATGCTATATTTTTTTATACATCCAAAGTCCTCTATCTACTGGTGCAAAGTGGAAAATGTACCAAAGCTTTTACATCTAGTTCAGAATGCATACATAGCATTTAAAAAGAATAAAAAAATGCAAATAGAACATTAAAAGTTGAATGAGCTCCAGCTACTGTATAATGTCTATTAATGTACAAGACAATGGAAATGCAAGACTAATGGATTTCACATATTAGGAGGATCACCTCACTCTCTCTCTTAAGAAACAAAAAACACATTATAGACAGAAACACAATCAATAAACAAAATATGCAAAAGCTACACTGAGTTTTTAGTCAGTGAATTCTGTTGTGTTAAATAGCTCAGTGTGAAATAACTAGATTAAAATAAAATAAAAAATCTGACTTTCATCTGTTTATTACAAACATTAACATAAAACCTGCATCCATGAAGAATTGAATATACTTACAATTTTTATTTCCTTTTCACTTTTGGTCACAGTATTATACATTTTTGGAATTATTTATGCATTATTTGACTTTGTTTGTCAGGTAGTTTTTAGTCAGAGGTATTAAACATTGTTTATAAAGTTTCTGAAACTTTGCCAATTATGTAATTCTCTCCAAACTGTAACACATTGACTCTGTTGTTTGAAGAATACAGTAATCCCTCGCTATTTTGCGGTTCACTTTTCGCGGATTCACGACTTCGCGGATTTTATATGTAAGTATATCTAAATAAATAACGCGGATTTTTCGCTGCTTCGCGGGTTTCTGCAGACAATGGGTCTTTTTACTTGCTTCCTCAGTTGGTTTGCCCAGTTGATTTCATACAAGAGATGCTATTGGCGGATGGCTGAGAAGCTACCCAATCAGAGCACGCAGTTAAGTTCCTGTGTGCTGCTGATTGGCTCAACGACGGAGTGTTGCATTAACCAGGAAGTCTCATCTCACTCATTCATCATTAACGTGCTACTGCTTCAGGGGCCGTGTCCAAGCACCAACAGAAGTTTTGGATATGTTAAAGGAAAGGAACAGCTACACCGCTGCAGGACATCGATTCTTTTTATTTAAAAAGGAGGAAAAGCATATAAGATCTATGGCCACAGTGTCCTTTAACCAGGGTGCAAAATGAGTTGCAAGTGGACGTGATAAGGCAGTAGTCTGGATGGAATCTGCTTTAGGAATCTTTGCAACAAGGTCGACGACGTCATGACCGCCTACAAGCTGCTACGTGTACTTCGCTATACAGTAAGTGTAAACTTATCTACCGATTTCATATTGCTTAGCAGTTGTCCCTGTTTTTAATAGAGTAAACGGTGGGTTGTAAACAATACAGGGAGGGTTTAAAAACGTCCAAATACACGTTAAATAATTAAATAAATATAGTGTCCCTACTTCGCAGAAATTCAGTTATCGCGGTCGGCCTTGGAACCTATCTCCCGCGATAAGTGAGGGATTACTGTATTTATAGGAAATCACTAACCAAATATGAAGGCTAGACACACAGACTGACCAGTTATAATGGCTATATAGAAAACCAAAGAATAATATTTTCCAAGACTTAATCTTTCTTCTCAAATTAGAAAAATTGAACTGACATATACATACTGTCTATTCTTCTATAATCGAGAATGACATCACTGGCAGTTAACTTTACAGTGGCTATAATGTAAGCACTAACATTGGAATGAATATTCACTGTATGATTTTCATCATCTCAAACAAAAATTGGAAGACACAGTCCTTTTTCCATAGCTTCTTTGGATCTCTTTGGGAGTGTTAGCAATACAAGTGGGAGACTGCACATTTACTATGTGTCATTTTGCATGTCACTTTAACTTTTTGCTTTTGTCTAAGGATAAACTTCTTTTAAGTCCCCAGAAATACTGATTAGGATTTTGGTCTAAGGTGACTCGATAGCATCACAAGTTCCTTCAGATTTTTTTGATCACACATTCATGCTGCAAGCCTTCTGTATCACCTCATCCCAAAGGTCAGCGTTGTGTTCATAAAACTGGTTTGGGAAAATACAAGATTTGTGACATGATGCATTACCCTACTGGAAATATCCCTTTGAAAAAGGGTAGTTTGTGGTGGTACTGGCACTTGGTCATCTACAATGCTTAGGAATACTGCATCATGCAAATGGTCCCCAAGTAAGATGTCTAACATTTGCCAAGAAAACACCACACTACTACACAACCACTGCCGGCCTACATGACTGATTGAAGACAGCTGTTAGGATCCCACTAATGTACAGTATGTGCTAATCTGCGTTCTTCATTTGTTTTGCTTTACTGTTATAGTTTTTGTCATTTTTATCATGTATATCTTAGCTTTGTAATATTTTGATTCACTGTAATTCATTTTTAGATTTTTTTTATTGTTATCATCTCCTGCTATTAATTTATAGCTCCATTCTAAACTTTGTGCAATGGTGGCTACCATATACCTGCCAGCAAAAACACCTACTGCTAGCGATAAGCTGGCAGTGTTGTGTCATTGTGCTGTGCATTCTATGTCCAGATTTTAGATCCTTCAAAATAAAGTCCAGCTATATTCTAGCACTAGAGTGGAATAAAATAAAATGGAAGCAAAAAGAGAATTACAGCTTGAGTTCAAGTAGTAAACTATATTTTTGAACTTAATGAAAGGTTCACTACTTTGTTTTAGCCTTACTTGAAAAATAGACCACCTCATGGCACTTGGTTTCTTTGCTGCCTTTTCATGTGGCATACAGTAGTAATGTTTGCTACTTTCTGCTGCAAAACTCATTTTCCTTTCCACACAATATCTCAGGTTAATGTTTTCACACATAAATACTGCTTTTGGGAATACTAAATGCATAGACTGCTTTATAATTTCCATATGCTTCGCTGTAAGGTAAAAACTGTCTCTCAAGACAAATGTTGTTTTCAGCCACAGTGAATCCTTAACAGCTTTATAATTTTATGTCACAAAATGGCCTCAGATTCACATTAAGTCAGAAAGGTAACAAGTTGTCTCCAGGCAAGCCTTCAACACTTTTATTATTATTTTTATACACAAACAGAAAACTTCAGATTAATTCTTGTTAAAAAAGAAGATATGAAAACCCCAGATCTTATGAAAGGGTAGAAGGTTATCAACATTATACAGTAGTTACATCAGAACACAGCGCTCTAGGCTAAACATTAGGAAATTCAACTATATGTAACTACACACTCAATACAGTAAACTCAGTTACATTGGCAAAATCAGAATAATATTTTTCACACAAAAAATCTACGGGTACTTAATATTGCCAACAACATCAAAATATTTCCTATATATCATTATATTAGTCTATCCATAATGGATTACCTGAGAAATGACAGTGCTATTTATCTAAAAGAAGTGGAACATTTTCCAATAGAACTGAGTATTAACTATTATAGCTAAAAATTAACTTTGTCTGGACTATTTAGTGTCACATCTCCTTGTAAAAAGTTTTGGATGTTTCATTAGGTTGGAAGACCTAACCACTTCATAAGAAGAACCAATGTTCTTGCTATGTAGAAAAAGATAAAATGCAAAATAAATATGTTCCTCTGGTAATTCTAAATACCTTAAAAAATTTTACAGCAACAATCAATAAATTCCTTCACAATAATGTCAAAGGTTGGCTCTAAATCACATACTAATAATTTTATATTCACTTAAAAAAAGAAAGGGTAGAGCAGCAAGATGACATTTTAGTTATCAGTATTGAGGTTTACATTAAAAAATCTTCTTTTCTTTTTTTTCCCTATGTGCGCCCCAAATTTTGAATAAATTTTGTACTTGTTAACTGCTTTACAGCTCCAGAAAACTTGGTTCAGGCTGCACTCTAGTTGTAATCCGCATTGTTTTTTTTTGTTATAAGTATAGTATGTTTACCACATTACAAATACCTACAGCAGTTTTGAAAAAAACAACCAATCTCTTGGCTAAGGAGTATATTCTGTTGTTATAGGCTAAAGATATTAAACTTCTTTTAGTCTTGATCAGAAAAGGTTACCTGGGGCAATCCAGGGGCCTCATGTATAAATGCTGCATACATACAAAAATGTTGCATATGCCTGTTTCCACGCTCACTTTGAGATGCATAAAAACTTGGCGTAAAGACACACACATTTTCACGGCAGCCTCACGCTTTGCATATGGCCTTTTCTGCTTGGTTGTGCAAACTGGCGGCAAATAGTGTCAAAGCAGTGCTACTGCTTCTGTGCTGTTTCCTTATCCTCTTTAATAAAATCCCTGTGTGCGTCCATGTGTCCGTGTGTGTGTGTCTTCTGGTGAAGTGCGCATGCGCGGGGCACTGTTTAATAAAGGACATCATTGCTGGGGAGAGTGCTGATTGTGTACTCGTGGCCGCGTGCATAAAATCCATTGCTGGGGAGACGCAACACATACAATAATCAGCTGCACGCCAGCACAGATTAAAATACTTGCTGAGGAACTGCACAGTACTTGCTGGAGAGATGCCACAGCCATGATTATCAGCTGCATGCCACATATTACATCAGTTCCTGGGGAGACTCTGCTGATTGCCCACTGTTGTGAAAGAAAATTAAACACATATTACGGACAAGGCGGAAGTACAGGGAAGGGCAGAATGAGTGGCAGAGTCACCAGCCTCTAGCAGATACTTCAAAGGCTGCCTGACGCGTCACACAATACAGAGAGGGCGGGACCTATAAAATATTGCACGGCCGATCCAATCGGATTTCAGTAAATGAGGTAACACCTAAAACATAAGGCACGAAAAATCCAATCGGGTACTGAGACGCGGAGACCAGCTTCCCCAAAGAGGTGGGATTAGTTTTGTTGTTGTGCAAGTGTTTACTCTGAGGATGTCAGATTTGTGATTAAGAAGCTTGGCCCGGTAAAGTGTAAAGTGTCAGTCATTGAATTTTCATGATATTACAATAGGATGACTTTTAAAAGTAGATTTATTTTCGCGCACATAAAATCCGTTGCTGGGGAGACGCCACACATACAATAATCAGCTGCACACCAGCACAGATTAAAATACTTGCTGGGGTACAGCACAGTACTTGCTGAAGAGACGCCACAGCAAGCTAAAATAAAGAGAGGCAGGATAGGAGATCTTCAAACAGACACAACACATCAATCAACAGCCACAGAGGAGAGGATAAATGTAATATTAATTATACTTACTGTATTGTCATATACGTTTCTATTTTATTTTTATTATTATTTTACTTTAGGCTTCTTGCAAAAATATTTTTGACAAAAAAAAATTAAGACAAGAAACAGAATGAGGTCAAGGTCCCTTGCCATTTAATATAGACTGTTCCTACTAATGTTTATGCACTACTGTTCTAGCGCCCGTTATTGTAACGGGCTTAATGTCTAGTAACAATATAATGGTTCACGGAATGGACAAACTATTCCAACTACCATGGCTGCTTTAGCAGTTGTTAGAAGACATTGCAAATGGAAGAATTAGAAGAGAGCACGTATTTGTAGATGATGATGTCTGGCTCCTAAGTCGATCTAAATTTCCAAGAGCTATCCTCTTGGAGTTGTGTGCTCAACTGGCACCAGCTTTACAAAGGCAAACTTTGAGGAATTGTGCTCTACCTGCTCCTTTGCAAGTTCTGTCCACTCTTGAGTTTTTAGCCACAGGAGCTTTTCAATGTGAACTTGCTGACTGATCAGGTATTTCACAAACATCGCTGAGTCGAGCCATGCCATCTGTATAGGATGGTATTTTCTGTTTGTCACCCAGATAGATCAGATTTCCTTACACTGTAGCTGAACTAGGAAACATCAAAGACCAATTCACAGCAAACTCCGGTTTTCCAAATGTAATCAGAGCAGTCAACTGCATGCACATTGTTATTACAACAATGCTGGACAAGTTACATCATCCAGATGAATCAACAAAAGAATGAGCTGGCATCATCATCTATAGCTGGAGAAAATATAAAAAATGGCAACTCCACACAATTGCAGGTGCTTTTTCCAATTAGTGCGGCAAAAGGCAAGCAGTTCTTTTAAAGACAGCAAGTCACTTCAAGAGTCATGTAAGGAGCAGAGAATCAATCCATTGTGTCAATGCTACACTATAGAGGTACCTTCAGAGAATTAATTTGCTTATGTATATTGAAAGCATTTCCACTCTATTAATGTGCTGCTCTACAGTGCGGAAAAAGTGTGTTGCATTGTGCAAGCATGTAGCATGCTACCTTAAGAGATGCAGTATGACATACCTGACTCTGAACTACTAAATGATCAGCCAAATCGGACAGCGTTACAAATTTGTTTGAATGTAATTAGCACAATGTAAAAACAGGAAATCAGATGCATTGGTTATTTTTTAATCAATTAATTTAATTTGTGGTCAATATTACATAGTACAGCCCTTATATTCCTTAGATCATTAGCCACATCTCTTACAGCATCCACTATTGCATTTTGTGACTACAGCTTCTGTCACACACAGCCAGAAGATCACCCAGCGGTTTCTGAGGCAGAGGATTGTGTGCAGCCAGTGTCCAAAGATGTGCTGGGCACAGCAGCACCATTACTGCCTGGAGTCACATCCTCAGCACGGGGTTCAGCTTTTGTAATATTGTCTGAAACAGAATAAACAGATGGTATGCTGCGACTCACTTTTCACATGGAATTTAATATCTGACAACTTCATTTTTATTTTGGGCACCGTGTGACTTTCTGAACTTGAACTTTTGTGTGTCTCCGCCACACTGTATCACTTCATCAACTTTCTTTTGTTGCTTATACTAGTTCTTAAGCCAACAAAAGTACGTTTTTCCTTGCATCCACTTTGCATTTGCTAAAAATTCTTTTTTCCATGTGCTTTCACCAATGTCTTTTAACAAAACACTGAATGGAAGGGGCTATTTATATTGATTTGCATATTCAAATATGCAAAATTCTGTGAGGAGTTGGGGTGGGGCTGTAGGCATATGCATGTGCATTCAATTTCACGTTCATTGTGATCTCTAAAGGTGATGTTCGTGGAATTTGATGTATACACAGTTTTATGTATTTGGATTTTTTTGTGCTTTCACTCTTTTCCAGTTTTATCTGCCATGTTTTAGTGTAAATTCCATGAACGACATACATGAAGCCCCAGGTCTTCGTATTTGTCAAAGGCAAAGATTGTTTATCCAGCAAATCTCATTTAGTTAAATTATGAATCTTACTGTATGTGCCAGAACTTTAATAAACATTTAAAAAAAAGTTAATTCAGGATGAAATCCAGGAAGATACTGTGAATGAGGAGACAGATTTCCAAGTCATAACTGGATATGATATTAGGCTAATTTACCAAAGAACAAGCCAAACAAAATTGATGAACTTGATGCCCCCTCTTGTTTATCTAACTTTTTAAATTTTTATGTTATTGTACCATGTGTAACTGCAAGTGGCAAGGATTTTTTAATGTTTCATTATCCAAAGCTCCAAACTATTTCAAAAACATTTTTTTTCAAATGTACCTATTGCAAAATGTTTCATAAATTTTCTACAACTGCAAAATTTTACAATATTTTCAAACATTACACACAGCAAATGGTGCAACCCATTTACTTTTAGTGAAACAGCAGGAACAAATCCTGGAGGGTCCGCCATTCATTTAACAAGCACTCTCATAACATACACATACGGATACCACTAAATTCACACTTGTGGGGCAAATTACCAGTCATTATTTACCCTAAAATCCACAGGAACAAATGCAATCAACATGCAATCTCTATAATTACAACGGTAAGGCTTCAAATGGAACCTGGGTTCACTGAGCTTTGAGGCATCTGTGGCACTACACTGCTCACAATTTTTCCCTTAAATGTCATATAAAATAACAGCCTAATCTTTACATACGATTATACTGCACAGATCTAAGAGTGTGTCATAGCTGGCTACACCTGCTTCTGCTAGAACTTCTGAAAGCTTAGGAAAGACCACCACTAGATGCCTCAGAGATTGTTTACCCTTATTCTCAGAAAGAAAGCAGGTGTCTAAAGTTCAAAACACTCCATATGGTAATCACAGAAAGTCCAGGTAGATCATCACTGCCAAAAAAACAGCAAGAGATCTCCTCAAGGAACCTAATTTTGATTATGTCCCCTATTGGGATTGTAAAAGGACATAAGTGACATACAAAAACATGTTGCTATTAAAGAGGACAGGGACACTGAATGAACAGCTGTTTAGAAAAGAAAGAAAAGCAAATGTAGAAGATCCCATTAAAAGAAATCAGATGTCTGTGAAATAAATTCTTTAAGCCAGAGCCTAGTATGTACTGAATAAACATATCCAATGTGGCCAGACTTGCATGCTACCCACAGTGTTCTGGATATGAATCAGTAAACAAGTATTAAGAAAGAAATGTTAAAAACACAGTGTTTCCAATGCATTGAATAATAGCTCTGAATATTTTAAAAATGCATATTTGGGTTCACAAGACCCTTAGCAATACTGTCTCACATACTGTTGAAAAGCAATCAAAATGTCTGTTGTGGGAAATTGAGAGAACCAGAGGCAACGGTAGATGTGAGGTTCATAATACATGTTCAGTATACAGTATATTCTATTTTTTACAGCTTAGTCATTCACAAACAGTCTACCAAGGAAATGCAAGGCAAAGAGTTATTTAAGTTATACACGCTTATGATGTAAATATGATAGGATTATAACATCAGACAGGTGTAATTACAGGAAATAGTAAGAAAAACATGCAGCACTATGCGTCATTAACCTTTCATAACACACTGGAAACCCAAACAGCTGTATAAAAAACAGAAATCAAACTGATTTTTACTTCTGCCAGGCCTAAATATACCATAATATGTCGAACTTTATGTAAAGGTGCAATAGTATTACTGGACAAAGATCTTTCAATAACACACATTCCATGTTACATATATAGTTTGACAGAAGGAAATCTCATGTTAAGTCAATGTTTGCTCAAAGTGTGTGTTCAGTTAATACTAAATAAATCATGGTTAACCACAGTCATCACTATACAAAATGTCAATATTTGTTCACTGCTAATAGTATCTGCTGTATTAAGAATTACTGTAAACAGGGGGCATTATTCTGCTTTAAAGTTGTTCCATTTGTATTTTAGGTTAAGAGATGTAATGTCAGAATGAATAAGCAAACACCAGACAATATGTTCTCAAGTGGAACAGCACTGTCATATACTCACTTTTTAAAATGAACTTAATGTACCTGGGGCATTGCTGAAAGTTCAAAGAAACACTGATGAATATACCATATAATACTAGATACATGGTACAAGATACAGTATTTCTCTTTTTACCCAACTGTATCATTTATTAAAGATTTTTTCGCTTTTCTTACTGTACATATTTTTTGTTTGTAAAAGCATATCTGCTACATACTATTCTAACTATAAGAATCAAACCATTTGAGCGCCAAGGCACAAAGCTGATAAATGATGAATGATACAAATTTATGTAGCCAGAGTGACTCATGTCATCAAAATGAAAAGAGACTACATGTCTACAGCAGAATGAGATTTATGTATAAGAGGAGCAGGAACATTGACCTTAGGGTGTTAGGGTGTGTGTTTACCCTGTGATGGACTGGTGCCCTGTCCGGAGTTTGTTCCGGCCTTGCACCCTATGTTAGGAGGGATAGGCTCCAGCCCTCCCCGTGACCCTGTTCAGGACTAAGTGGGTTAAAAAATGAGTGACATACCAAAGTTACAATCATTCATTACTATATCCTTGAAGGTGCTTCTGAATAAATATCACATTTGTTATGAATTATCCTGTTAGATTTACTCGTATTATTATATTGCATTGACCTACATTCCCCTACATGAACACATGAACCCAGCCTACACATTAGCTAAACAACAGAGATTACCGTTGTACCCATAAGTAACAGTGCAGTTTTAGACCCGAATTTTACATGTGGCTTGGATTCAGCTTCACTTGAACAGTTCGGTGAAAATATATGTAACTTTGTGTTTGAGGCCAAACCATAAACAGATTGCAATATAAAATGAACAAACTAAACCAACTATTTAAGATTGCCCAACAGTTGACTCACTCTCTCACCAGGAATGGTTTCTGTCTTGCATCTGATGCTGCTAGGACAAGCTCTGGTCGCTAACCCTGAACTGGATTATGCAGATGTAAAAATGGTTGCTGTTAAAGGTATTTTCTGCTTTACAAACCAGGCAAAAATTTGAAAATTAATTCTGTGAAAAAAATAAAAAGTTAAAAACATTAACAATCCCCCCCCACCACCGCAGAATGGCCACAAAGTTCTCACTGTTCCAGCCTTCATTATCTGGGAGTGAAGTTCTGGAGTTTTAGAATGGAAATAATAGATCATTATTTGGAAAACCTGCATTTCACGTGTGTTCTGTTTCTACAATAATCTGTGTAAACACATCGTTAAAACAGAAACGTTTTTCATATTTTAGTAATAAATGACAAAATGTAGACAAACTATATAATGTGTAAAACCTGAAGTGCAAAGATCAAATAAACACTTTCACAAAAGGTTCAAGAATGGTGCAACAACTTCCATGGTGCAGCAGTAAGAATTGTAGAACTACAGCAGAACAAGCATCAATTGAAATAAATCAAGAGTAAATAAAGAAGTACTGTGCAACTGAATTAACCAGTCAGCAACACAAACATTAATGATATCTCCTATAACCCACTTCCTCATTCAAAATACTAAAAGAGTTAGTGACTTTCACTCTTGAAATATCAAGATATTCATCAAATATCAAAGTAGCCTATTAATAAACGTTGTAATTTAAAATTTCCATCTTGGTTCAAACCTTTTTCCCTTTTAAAGTGTATCCATATATTTCCTGTGTAAGTTTCCCACAGGGTGGAGTCTGGTACAAAGTGTCAAAACTGTGTCACAGAAAAAAAAAACTGAGCTATTGGCTGACCCTTGTATTCATACTATCTTAACCTGACAAGGTATTTTAAAACAAGTGATATACGACTTTGCAATGTTTAATATAATTATGTACTCTTTCTTATTGGCAGCGCGACTCAATCCATTAGGCAACATAAGCAGCTGCTTAGTGTGCCTTTTATGAAAATTAAGGAGTGCATGATCAGGACATCACTGGTTGCTGTTTATGTAACTCAAACAGTGTGTGCTCTGGAAATCCATACCCTCACTCCCCCTACCTACTGTCTGTACTATAGGCACTCCCTGAAGGGGATCCACAGGAGCTTGCTTCAACCGGTACTGCTTCAAAGAGTGCTAATGATTTCAATAGTAACATTACACAAAAACTAGTTTTCAATGGTCTATCTAACTTTGATGTCAGATCTCCAGTTTAAGACACTGCTAGATAAAATAGCTAAACTCTGTAATCTGATGTTAAAATTCTGTTTTATGTTGTGTAATTAAGTAGCAAAGGAAAGGAAAAACAAACTAGTGTGTCAATGAAGGCAACTGATGTAGTAAGCTTAGTCATAGTGTAAGATGAATGAAAGAGAATAATTATTCCATGCATCCAGTGAAAAATGTGAGAAAACTCTTGTGATGTTAGCTAGATGAATGAACAGGCGATGCTGTAAATATCAGAAAAGAATTAAGTCTGAGTTAAACCATCCAACACCCTCTCTGTGCTGCAGCATTCCTAGCTCTGTTCAGCTGACAATAACAAATTAAGTAATCAGTCATGCAAGTAGAAGAAACTGTTCAAGTTTTAAAAATAGAATTCATAAATCTGATAAAAAAGCTGATTAAATAACACAGTGACTCTAATTACCAGCAGCTGTCACAATCTACAGAGAAGCCTTGCACTCTTGCATTTCAGTTTTCCAGCATCTCACATTATTTGCTAAAACAGAATTTGTTTATTTGGTAATTATCCTATATGTATAATGTCAAACATTTTCCTTGTATCTCTTTTTATTCTTCCATATATTCTCACACTGACTACTGAAGTTCCTAGAAATGGGAAATTACATTTCACTCATAATTTAAATCATAGTGTCATTTGGAAAGGATTCCCAAGAATGTGTTTTTTACAGCAGTAATAAAACTAGAGTTTCCCTCTGTGGTACAGATGGTGGATTTTTCTGACATCTATAGCTTTGTCATTAGTTTAGATTCGCTGATTGATAATGCAACTGCAGAATTTGGGCATGTAATTATTAATTATTAATATGTAATGCTATTTTTTAAAGACTAATTTGACTAGCTATACCACATATCTGAGTCACAACATACAAAACCTCATATCCATTATTACTATTTTGTATATTAGAAGTCATACTGTATGATCAAACATTTTCCAATTAAATGTATTTTATGAGACCATTTAACATTCATACTATTTTTTACGGACAGAATGGTGGCGCAGTGGTAGTGCTGCTGCTTTGCAGTAAGGAGACCTGAGTTCGCTTCCTGGGTCCTCCCTGTGTGGAGTTTGCATGTTCTTCCCGTGACTGCGTGGGTTTCCTCTGGGTGCTCTGGTTTCCTCCTACAGTCCAAAGACATGCAGGTTAGGTGCATTGGCGATCCTAAAATTGTCCCTAGTGTGTGCTTGGTTTGTGTGCATGTGTGTGTGTGTGTGCCGTGCAGTGGGCTGGTGCCCTGCCTGGGATTTGTTCCTGCCTTGCGCCCAGTGTTGGCTGGAATTGGTTCCAGCAGACCCCCGTGACCCGCTGTTAGGATATAACGGGTTGGAAGATGACTGACTGACTATTTTTTACACACTGCAGATCAGTGTAATTCCTTAAATAAGCTTTTTACAAAACATATAACATATAAAACATATTATTTTAAGTCACCCTTCCATTGAGTGGAGCGCTATCAACAAGCTGGGTTGAACCAGGTAAACTTTTTGGATCCGATCAAACCCAACAAGGAAAAAGTATGCTATGAGAATGGATTGGTGGATGGATAAACTGTGAAAGAAATTAAAAACAGAAATTTGGAATTAAAAAAATGGCTTACACAGAGTAAATGCAAATAATTTGCAGTGCAAGACCTTCTTTGTTCACTATGACCTACTAAGATATTTTGTTAAATTTGCATCCATTTCACAACAAAATACTAACATGTTTTCCATTGAACTGAAAAGGGACATCTGCATATCTTCCAGATGCAAAAAGAAATAACTGATGCAAAACTTGACATGGTATATAAAAAATAAAAAAGCACAAGAACACTTGAGATACTTTACTTAAAACAGTAATCAAAATATAGTGTTTACTTGTTTTGTAATTTTTTTCCCATATTCAAATATTCTTTGCAAATGAAGCATTTGCATTTTTTATCTTCATTGGGTATTTAGTGGCATTCCTGGTTTTTGAAACATTATGCGATCTCGACACAATTATTCAGTGCTTTTGAAAAATAAAATATAGTATGCTTTGAAATACATATACCTGAAAACATAATTTAATAAATCTCAGTCTTAGAGGCACATTTTAATACATTTATAACAGTTACTTAGAGTGGCAAGCGAATTAAATCTACTGTTAGTTTTCCTATAAATAAACAGGTTTTAATTAGTACCTTCAGGAACTTTGTGTTATCCTTATGAAATGCTGACATCTTCATTAATATTACACAAAACAGGAAGTTTTTATAGAGTATTTAACCCTAGGATTATTAAAGCACTTAATGGTGAGAAACACTTGGATGCACTTTAACACACTGAAACTTATGATAATTCTAAAGAAAAATGTCAATTTTCTCACCAACTGAATTGCAAATATTAAAACAGTACAGTACAGTATTATACTGTAGTTGAAATCACTAGTGTGTACATTACAGACACATGCATTTTATCAGCATTGACTATCTACAATATATATAGAGCATACAGGTCAAATACTACTTAGCTTACATCAAATACAGCTACAAAGAATAAACAGTTCTCATCTTCTAAAGCACAGATAATATTGCTAAATTAGCACATGCTCATATAATTAACTATATTATGTACTAAAGTCTAATTTATCAACCAGATTCCTTCTAGTCATGCTGCCCTGTATATCTCTTGAAAGAATTGACTGCTTAAGAAAAGCGGTATGTGTCCACATATGACTGTGGTCATTACTAAATCACTATAAAAAGACTTTTGATTAAGCATCACCTCTCATCTACTCTGGAGTTGCTGCAGAGAAGAAGATGCAGGCAGGTGTGAAGACAGACACAAGCCACTGGCTGACTGCCACACAGTTGGGAGTTTCCACGGGTGTGCAAAATGGTCACCTTGATTCAGCTTTGAGTTGTTAAGGGGAAATCTTTGATTGCTGTTTGTACACATACACCTAGCAAATGCTCACCATTTTAAAGACAGTGGATTAAGTGCTCATAAAGATACTGCCTGCTAACTTTGCAGTACTACTGAGAGACCTTAATTTTCATACAGAAAAGGATGGCGACATATGGGAAAGCATGACTGGAATAAATGGCACTTTTGATCTGAATTTGACTGGTGAACTGCCACCAGACTGTTGTAGTAGTCAATAATTATTTTTTTCATAAGTACATCTGGTACCCACCCAATCAACATCTTCCAAAGATCAACAATTAACATTTCAAACATGCAATTTGATTGATATCCAAACAGGGCATATAGGTGTAATTAGGAAAGGCTAGTTGATGAGTCTGGTCAGGATCAGTTCAGAACTTGCCTCCAGAAGAGCTTCTTCTGCATCTGTGGGAAGGTTTGTGATAGGAAGTCTATATGAACCCTGTTCAAGATAGCAGCACTAGAGGCATATTCAGAAGGCTATGAGCAAAAGGTTAATTGTCATAGTGGTACCTACTGGTAAAAACCAGCACTAAGGACAGCTGTGAAGTTAAAGAAAGCAACCTATTATGCAGTATTAGTTGGGCTGAATGGTTTGAATGACAGGTTCAGCCATGCCATAATTGTTACAATTATTCAGTGTTTCTGAGCAAAAAAAAAATACAGTATTTAAATACATTAGTACAATTTAGCAATAATATATTTTGGTAATGTGCTCAAATAAATTAGTTTGTCTATAAATAAAACACATTTTAATCAGACAACAGCTGTCACCTAAGTGATGGCCCATTTGTGGGAGGAGTTTGGTGAGGCTATATAGAAGGACATTTGGATGGTTCAAAAGAGGTTCTGGCAAACTATTTCAACAATATTGCCAGTGCGGTTCACAGCAAATGTTAAGAGGTAGAACAAGAACCCTTATGCTTAGCTGATACAGTATGACCTTGTGAGAGAAATTACTGCCAGAGGCATTAGTTAGGACTAGGAGCATTTATTTAATTGAGATTAGTATAATAATGAACAAAATCAATACCAGTAAGGCTATAGGGATGGACACAAGACCTAAAAGAATTAGATGTTGTGGGTGGTGCCTAAGCTAACAGGCTTAGAGTTTTGCTTGAAAGACAGATATAGTACCTCAAGACTGGTAGACAAACGTAACAGTCCCATTTTAAAAAATGTCCACAAGTGGATGGATTCAAAGTACTGAGAGGTCATAATTTTTAGCTTACCTTGAAAAGCCAATGCTAAAGAAATGAAATGGACACTCAATTCCACATTCGAGCAGTTGCCCCAATGGTAGGAACTTAAGTACTTTGTGGTCTTGTTTACGAGAGAAGATAGAGGGAATCATAAGGCTGACCAATGGAACTGTGCAGCAGCAGCAACTTTCTAAAGACTGCAGTGATAAAAAAAAATAGATAAATCTTCAGGAAACCATAACATTTAGCTGTCAAACTACAGCCCAGTTTTCACCTATCAACATGAAATCAGGTCATAGAGCAGAAAAAATACAAATGTTTCAAATTACACTCTTGTGCTTACTCTCCATGATAACGTGAGGGGTTCAACAATTCTGGGGGATGCGTGTGGACAATTACATCTATTTCACATGAGTCAGAGCCAGCTGAACTATTTTGGGAATGTAATAATTGTGGTAGAGGCCACCTCCCCCAACAAGTGTCCCAGACTCAACCAACAAGGAGAAGACCCTACACAAATCTGGAGGACTTAGCAACATCAATGAATTTCAGAAGATGCTGCAGATTTTTGCTAGGCATAAGATAGACTGGTCTGTCCAGCTAATAGGATACCAATGCAAATCTCACCCATATATTGTAGCACTACCCATTTTAAAACTTTATAGGCATTTCAATATGTTAAAGAGAATGAACACAAAATACCTAGGAGAGGGAACATATATAACACAAAGCAGTGTCAGAACTGAACAACATCTGGAAGGTGTTACCATGACACCCTAACATCACAGTAAAATCTTGAGACAGAGTTGCTTGGAAACAAGTGACTCTAGACGAACAGTAAAAACACAATTTATATAGTTTTTACTAGCCTAGAAAGCATTCCAAACAGTATGCACACTGAAGCCTGCAGACTTGTACATACATTATGCTAGGTTAAAATGTATCTTTCTGTCCTTACTATGGAATTCTAACTTGAATATTTCCCACAGATTAGCTGAAGAAATACAATTTCATTAACAGATAAAAAATACAATGTATATCATCCAATGAATGCATTGTGTTTATTGCGTGAGTTTATATATATATATATTCATATATATATATATATATATATATATATATATATATATATATATATATATATATATATATATATATATATATATTGTGGGTGCCCGGGAAATAGTGCAGGCATCCTGGCTGGGATAACGGAAGGTTTTAGACATGGCCAGGAAGAATGAGGATTGTGTTTGGTGCTTTATTTTGTTATTATTCCTGTGAAGAAGGCATTGGGGCTCAATAAAACCCTTTATTTTAGTTGGAAGTATGTCTGGGCATTATTGTGTCTGAGGTTTGGGGCTCTCTGCCACTCCCTTGTCGTTACAACACATATAAATACAAACACACCCACACACACTATAACCAAAAACCTCCAAAAAAAAACTTAAAAGCTGTTCACCCACTCCACAACATGCCTTCTAATGTAAATAGTAACATTTGCTGACATTAAAGGAAATATCGTTGTCCTGGCCTATACTCGTTTCTATAAGCAATCTCATTTTCATTTGCTATTAAGCCTACGATGACAATATTATCAATAAATTTAATGAAGGATTTGAAGCTGTGTTTTGCCATGTAGTCAATTATAATGTCCAGGTGTGCCTGGATGATGTAAAGCGCACATATCAAGTGCACTTTGTCCACAGGAACACAGAAGGATAAAGCATGATTTATTTTTAAAAAACTCAATGAAAGTGGACACAGAAAGCATTATGTTCATCTGGAAGAGAAAATGTGGATGTGATTGAATTAGTGTGTATAACCATTTGTAAACCTTGCCATGCACATAATGAGTACTGCTATACTTAGTCTACATTCTATCTAATTTTAGACATTTAGCAACTTTGATTGTCTTTCTGAGGTGCCAACAGTATTTCTTGTATATTTCCACATAATTGCACTGATATGTGTTTTCAGAAGATTTCATGTACCACTGGTGATGCATGATATCTTATTAGAAAATATGCAGAATGGTAATGTACGCACACAGTTGCCCACACATTTTTAGGTTAACCAGGTTATAACAAATGTATAGTTATCCACATCTGATGAAGAATCTCTAAGTATGTCCCAACTTATTGAATCAATACAATCCTACAGTATTTCCTCTGCAACTTTAGTCCAGCACTGAACCATTTTTTCTTTCTGGCTCCTCCCACTGTTTGTAACCTGAAAGCAAAAAATCTGAAAGGACAGTATGACTGTCTAAAGGAGCAGGACAGCTGGCAGTAAACATCTTTCAGGAGTTTAATCGTGACACAATATTTAAATATTGCCTAATAATTCAAATTTAAAGTCCCAAGCAAAAATAAAGGGTGTAAACATTCAAATTTTATATGGATGTTGTATAGCACTTACACAGTGGAGGCCTGAATTGGGATTTGACAGCAGCAATCAGGGTCTCGTCCGTTACGGGAAATGTACATCTGAAGCGGAAGTCCGTTAGCAGCGGTGTTAATTATTCTCTTATTTTTATCATCCTGAGGTATCCGGTATTTACCCAACTCGGGGAGGTTCTATTACAGTATATGCAAGTATATATAAACATGAGCTGTAAGAAAGTGTCTCAGAAAGAAACATAAAAGAAAACCAAAGCTACACCCAAGCCTAGACAGGCATCAAGCCCAAGTCCAACCTCAAGGTATGGCCTTACATAGACTGACCTGGAAGAGACAGGCGAAAGCACAGATCTCCCAGGACCCCGGGCCACTTGTCTCCAGCCGTCAGCGAAAGTGGGAGCGAATGTGCAAGTAATACGATAGCTTGTTGATTCCAAAAAATCCAGTGAAACTGGAAATGGCCTTGCCTTCCGCATTTTCATCTATTCCTCGGCTGTAACAGGGCTTGACACTTCACCTGTGAAGCACAAATGCCGAAACGATCTATCCGAACAGAAGGTAATGATCATTGCGATGACCACCGCTCAAGACATAAAGGAGCTCAAGAAAGATATAAAGAAAGAAATAAATGATATGCTCAAGAAAAATGAGAAGCTGTGGCAGGATATTAAAGACCTGGAGGTACATGTAAATAATTGCTTTGAGGTAGCCTTTAAAGGTATGCTAGAAAAAACTGAGGAACAAATTCAGGAAAATGCATCTAAGCTTGAGAAAAAACTGAAAGCACTTGGCGATCAGTCAGAAGATGTTAAGCAAACATTCACGACTCAAACTGAAACAGCCGAACATCTGGCATCTACTGCTGACGAGAAAGCAACAGCTGCAAATTCCGAATGCAAAAAACTCGGAGACAGATTGCTGCATTGGAAGATGGATGCAGAAGGAATAATATTAGAATCGAATATTAAAGTCTCCCAGAGAATCATGAAAGTCCAAACTGAAAGTGGATAATTAAGACAAGCATTACAGTAATCCCTCGCTACTTCGCGGTTCACTTTTCGCGGATTCACGACTTCGCGGATTTTATATGTAAGCATATCTAAATACATAACGCGGATTTTTCGCTGCTTCACGGGTTTCTGCGGTCAATGGGTCTTTTTACTTGCTTCCTCAGTTGGTTTGCCCAGTTGATTTCATACAAGAGATGCTATTGGCGGATGGCTGAGAAGCTACCCAATCAGAGCACGCAGTTAAGTTCCTGTGTGCTGCTGATTGGCTCAGCGATGGAGTGTTGCATTAACCAGGAAGTCTCATCTCACTCATTCATCATTAACGTGCTAATGCTTCAGGGGCCGTGTCCAAGCACCAACAGAAGATGCAAATGATTGCAGAAAAGGTAAAAGTTTTGGATATGTTGAAGGAAGGGAACAGCTACACCGCTGCAGGACATCGATTCTTTTTATTTAAAAAGGAGGAAAAGCATATAAGATCTACAGCCGCAGTGTCCTTTAACCAGGGTGCAAAACGAGTTGCAAGTGGACGTGATAAGGCAGTAGTCTGGATGGAATCTGCTTTAGGAATCTTTGCAACAAGGTCGACGACGTCATGACCGCCTACAAGCTGCTACGTGTACTTCGCTATACAGTAAGTGTAAACTTATCTACCGATTTCATATTGCTTAGCAGTTGTCCCTGTTTTTAATAGAGTAAATGGTGGGTTGTAAACAATACAGGGAGGGTTTAAAAACATCCAAATACACGTTAAATAATTAAATAAATATAGTGTCCCTACTTCGCGGAAATTCAGTTATCGCGGTTGGCCTTGGAACCTATCTCCCGCGATAAGTGAGGGATTACTGTACATCTTTACCACTAAAGAGGAAGCAGAAAAAGAGTTAAGAAAACTGATCCCGACACTTTTTTGAAATACAATCGTGATTCGCATCCTGTCATGGCATGGCAAAGAAATTCTTACCGACTGTTTGATCCATTTGCAATGATACTGGTACTGTAATTACAAATCCTTTTCCCTTCTTGGCCACTTTTTGTTTATGCTTTAATACAATTATATGCCTATATGTATGTACTGTATGTATGTGTGGAAGAAATTAATAATTCTTTTTTTTTCTTCTTTTTTACTGTTCTAAAGGAGACTGTTTAACATCATACCCTTGGTTTATTGTTATTGTTATACTATGTTTATCCAGGGCCAATTTTTACACCATTCCCTGAGTTTACTATTTTACTACCTCAGGATTGCTGAAGATTAGATTTTATGCTTATAGTAATTGGACTGTACTGGCAATAGATATCTCTATTTTATTCCTCATATGCCACTGCTGGGGGTCTTGTTTTGTTTTGGATGTGCTCTGTCTCTAGGTATGTCAGAGGACTGGGACTTTGGGAAGTGGAGTCCAGCCTCACATGTGAAGTCAAAATGGGTGATGGGGGACAAGAGGGGGAGAGAAAGAGAGCAAGCTATCTCTAATCTATCCTTTTAATCCTTATAATTATAAGTGGCAATAGGCTTCATGGCAATAACTCCTGGGAAAATTGGAAATTAAGGTCAAAGCTGTCTTATTTTCAGTTAAGACTAAAAATGACAACTAAGGTTAAGAAGCAATGTCTCCAAGACTGGACAGTTACATTTGTGAGCTGGAATGTTAAAGGCCTGAATCACGAATTTAAGAGAAAGAAAGTATTTTCGCACTTAACAGGTCTAAATGCTAAAATAGTATTTTTTACAGGAGACCCACTTACTAAGCAAGGATCAGTTCTGGCTGTACAAAGACTGGACTGGCCAAATATTCCATTCCAGCTTTACTAAGAAAACTAGAGGTGTGGGAATTCTTATACATAGAACAGTCTCATTTGTGGTATCAGATGTAGTATCAGATGTAGTGATTGTCATAGGTAATTTATTTAACTGTGAAGTGATTTTGATAAATAATTATGAACCCAATGTCGATGATAAGAAATTCTTGCAAAATGTATTTGCATCCATTCCCAATGTGAGCACTCATAAAATTATAATGGCTGGGGATTTTAATTGTGTTTTAAATACAGACCTAGATAGGTCTCCTGCCACAGGGGTGATGACATCTAACACTGCAAAGACAATTACACAGTTTTTAACTGAGCATAACTTATCAGACCCCTGGAGATTTCTAAACCCAAACTGAAGAGCATATTCCTTCTACTCACCAGTGCTTCATTGCTACTCAAGAATTGATTATTTCTTTGTAGATAACAACTTCTTGCCTACGATTAAATCTCGTAAGTACGACGTTATTGTTATTTCTGACCATGTCCCCTTGATTTTGGATCTAAAATCACTATGTCCCACTATGTACTTATCTCACAGATGGCGTCTTAATCCACTTTTATTAGCAGACGAGAACTGTACAGAATTTATATCCAAGCAAATCATTTTTTTTTAGAGATAAATACATCCTCAGAGGTTTCTGCAGGAACACTGCGAAACCCAGAAGGCCTTCTTAGGAGGATAGATTATCTTATAGCTTTCCCACAGAAATAAATTGGAAACCAAGAAGTTATCAGAGCTAATCAACGAAATTACTAGAATAGACCAAGAACATCCCAGGTTTCCAAGTGAGGTGCTTCATAGGAAAAGGCAGGCTCTGCATTGAGAGCTCAACCTCTTGACAGCAGCAATCAGGAAAAACACTGGAGTACTCTCTCTCTAAAACGGGCAGCACTTGATCATTAAATATTCCATACAGGATGAACCGTTTTTCAGATGATTTTATATAAAGACTGCTGCAAACTTCTATTGGGTCATTCCATATCAATTCAACCGATTTTCCATAAATCCCACACACTTCGGTCTCAAAAAATTCTGAAATACCAGGTTGTACCCATGTTATCCTGCAGACACCCTGTAAAATAATTTTGATGCAAGACCAATGCTTTCAAAGATACACCCAATTTTGTAAGGGGAGAAAGGTGTCAAATTTGACATGGCTTTATTTTTTCATCAATTTCACAAGACCATATCTCAAGAACTAAACTACCTAGTAGGCTCAAATTTTGCATATTGGTACCTTTATTGGTATGATACGTAACAAAACTGAAATGTTTGGTCCACATAACATCACTTGGTAAGAGCAGACCTTCAAAAATGGAAAAAAATATTTTGCATCTTTGGCTTTGCCATGTTTAGGCTTTCAAAAAGTAAACTTTTTTTCTATGTTTAGATGCCTATAAACAAACAAGAAACTACATCAGAGTTTGACCAGCACACATCTCAGATGTGAAAAAATCATTTTAGGTCTAATTTTCAGACCAGCTTAATGCACTACAGGAATGTTCAGACAATTTTAAGATTATTTTTCCTGTATCCTATATGGTCCCTTCTTTCTGAAAAACAAGTCGTACTTTTCTTATGTGAATTTTTCATTTTTATTTTCCATTTTTAAACATGGGTTAAATTCAACAAATGTCAGTAATGATAATCATCAAGTTTTTCATCACTTAAATGGATTGATGAAAGAAAAAAAAATCACCAAAGGCACATTAAGCACAACACATGAACAACAGTTGCTTGATTTATCATTAAATACATCACTAATTATGATGAAATGTTAACATCTTGGTATTGCAGCAGCAGGAGGGTGACCCATTTCATTTCAGTCAAAGTGCAGAGTGTACTGCATCTTTGTCTTTGAGATACTTTGAGATACTGCCTCCCAATGTAATGGCACCTAACAAATATTGTCTCTAGATGGCCAATAGAAAGACTGTACAGGATAGTTTGGATGCATGGAACATATCAGGATGTCTGATTCTGCTCCACTTTTTTCACGAATCACACCAATCATGCAACCCAACATAGCCTCCAGTAGGACACTAGTCTAATGTGATGGCTGCAGGTCATCAATCAGAAGTGTGATCGTGAGAAGGCAGGATCTCAGCTGCTGCTTCAGTGGTGAATATTTAGACAGTCAATTGACTGTCTTCACCAGACCCCCAGCTGACTTTAAGTTTGCCATTTTCTGTAGGGATGTAACAGTGGTATTCTCGAGTACCAGGTACTGTTTTGGCCACAGAGAATACCATTCTCTGTTCAGCAACATGAGATAGGACATTGTCATTTGATATGAAAAAAGGTTGACAATTTTAATAACTTACTAATTAAAAACTCAGTGATTACCATTATTGGCACATGACGCATTTAGCCTATGTTTAGGATGCAAAATAAACAAAGATTTGCATGAGAAAATTAAGGTTTGTGTTTTGAGAAAGAAGAGACACTGTAGAATAAATTAAAAATATTTTTAAAATTATCTGCACATTCCCACATGCAGTTAGGATGCTTTAAAAATGAAATCCAAAATGATTTTTTTGGATTTGAGAGGCCTGCTGTTCAAACCCTGATACAGTTATTTTTCTGTTTATTGCTTTGTCAGAATGCCTATATAGTTATCTGAATAAGGAAAAAAACAGAAGTCTGTGTTGGTTACAAATATGTGTTTCTGAGGCCTAAATATAGCTAAGCCAAAAACTCTAATTAAATTTTGGTCAATTTCAAGGGGCTGCTTTGACCATGCAGGGTCATCTGGACCAAATGTTTCAATTTTGTCACATACTGTAACAATGAATGTACTAGCGTGAAAAGTCTGAGCTTAATTCTTAAGCTATGGACTTGTGAAATTTGATGAAAAAATTACGCTGGATAAAATCAACATCCCCCCCACCTTTGGTAAACTGGTTGTATCTTGGAAATTATTGATCTTACATAAAAAAAATTACACGATGACTAACATGGGTATACCTGGTAATTTCTCCTGAATCTTTTGAGTCCTAAGTGCATGGGCCATTGATTTATTTGACATTGAATGGTCCTCTTTTTAGATATATACTAATCATCCAACTTATTTTTTATGCTGAGCAGGATGTGACCTAATTGGAGCAGGATGACATTAGCTTTTAATGTGTACAGAGATGGTATACACCTTGTAGTTTTTTTGCCCAATATTAAAAAAAATGCAAGCCAACCGCATGTATGTTGCTAAAATTTCATCCAAATAAACACCCACTTATTATCTAACCCACTTAACTATCTGGCGGCAAGAGGAGTAAGCCAGTAACAAATACCAGACAGAGAACCCATTTAATATAGGCCACACTCACATATGTAGTAACCACTTTCACACTCGTATGTTCTGTGGCCATCTACTATAATGTAGCCTGAACATTTCTGAAATAATTGATCAAAACTACAAGTACTCTGAGAAAACACATACAGACACAGAGAGAATGTGCTAACTCCACTTAGAGAGTTTGTTGCAGTAAGGAACACAGCAGTAAGGAGAATCAATAAAAATAAAACAAGCACTGATTCTCCTTTCTTCTGTTTGGACTACTTTTGCATTCTGGATATTGTGTTAAATAGTACTAAACACAGGAAAGCCACGCTTGTCATAACACTTTAAAAAAGAGCACTAGGAAAAATTCTCACCTTAAAGAAGATTAAAGCTAAGAATAGGTTTAGCAGTATTATTATTATAATAAGAACTATTACATCTGCATCTACTTACAATTAAATGCTTAACATCACATTTTGCAAATTTCACAGCTCTTGATTTTTTTGTAAATATTATGGACAATTTATGAATTTAAAAGTAAATGATGAAATATGTTCAATGCATAATACTTTATTCTCATGCATCTGTAGTAATGAATAATAAATCACATTTCCGAACATCTTCAAAAATTAAACACCTGAGACCCCTTTGTCCAAACAGTAGCTCAGCAGCTAATGGACCCTTTCCATGTTTTTTACAGAATACTCCATCATCTTTCTATTAAACTCAAACATCTGAATTTGGCCCTTTCAAATACAAGCTGTTGTATATTAAACTAAATTTTTACTTAAACATCACAGCATTCAGAGAGTAATGTCTGCCTCTAGGCTTCTCCACGTGGTTTACTTCTTGTACAATATACTGTAAACAGAAAATTGTAACATGCCACAAATTCTCTCTGTGATAATATCTGATTTTCATTCATAACAGATGTTTGTCACAATAATAACAACCTGTATTTTATTTTCCCCTTTTCACTTCTCAGAATCCAACAAACAGAACGGCATGTTCCTGCTGTCTTCAGGCAAGCCTGCTCTTTCAATTCATATAGAAAAAAACAACAACTGAGCATGATATAATGTTATTGTTTAAATATAAATACTCATTTTCTTATATTATATTAGGGGGATAGGAAGATATAGAAAGATATAAACTAGAATCTGTTGCTAGAGCATACATTCAAAGGAGTCACTAAATGACATAAACCTCAATATTTAAATTAAAAATGCATCTTCTCACTGCTCTTTAGCCTTGACCAGCATCATGAATCAAAATAGCTGCATATTATTTTAGCATTTAGAACATAGCATGTCTAGTCCCAATCACACATTGTACATCAACATAAAAGGGATACAGGTTTATAAAATAACTTCATGTTAAAAAAGACAAATAAACACTAATTAATCATGAATTCATGCCTGAATTGACTGTTGCTAAGCAACCTGGAACACCTGGATTCAGTTGATATAAACCACAAATTGTGAAGATATAGACAAACTGCATTTTTTACTGTAATAGCCAGTAATATAAAAAAAATCTTTTATATTTCAGGTTTAAATTTGAGTTTAGGATATTTCCTAAAATGGCCCCAGTCCAAAAAAATGTATCCTTTATCTGTTTGTAAGTCCTCGGCATATAAAGGATTTAATACCTTATTCATTCTATTCTTTGACGTAATAAAAAGAAATGTATAGTGTTGCTAAATACTGATTCAATGATGCTTATAATTAATAATTAAGTGTAACTATGTATTCAGTAAACATAAAATTGACTGATTTTCTAAGATTATTGGCCTTATGCATGCTAAACACTCTGTGGATTCAGCCAATGTTACCTTGTGTTAGGTTTTGCCAGGGTTTCATACCTGGTTCAGAAGTCTTTTCTTTTTTTTTTTGTTTTGCCATCTTTTGGATTTAATTTTGCAATTTGTTTTCTTTAATATATATTGTACATATTACATTTTTTTCTTATCGTTAAATACCAACTCTCAGTTTTTATTTTGGGTTGAAGAGGTTAAGCTTCTCAGATTGGCACTGACTCCTCTTGACTGTGAATTATGGTTCTTTGCATTGGCTTTTATGGATTTCAATTTACTAGACTATGGACTGGCTTTGTTTGCTTTGGGTTGCCTTTTAGGCAGACTCTTTTGATTTTTTTCATTTTGTTCTTTGTATATATTCTTTTTTGTTAATAAATCATTCAAATATAACAAAATCTTTTGTTTGGTTATTCAAGGGCCAGCATTTTTTTTTTTTTACATTTTCCCTATCTCTCCTTTAAAGTTTTTTTTTTCATCTTTTAAGCCTTTTCCCTGTTTTTGGGCCTATAAGTCCGTAACTCTGACTCTTGAGTTTCGGGCTTGGCAGCCTAAGGTGGTGAGGCCTACTTGTTTGATTCAGACCAGTGGTTATCAATGTTCTGGCTTGTGCTTTTGAGGTCTGCTGCATTTTTGAGCTTTTTATACAAGCAGGATCATAATAATTGGCACACTACTGAGTCGTTTCCTGCAAAGACCATTTAAGTAGTTTTATTATAAAATAAAATGCATAAATTATTGAAAATTTTCTGCCTAATTTTTCTCAACACTCTAATAATATCTGTAACTGATAAAATCTGACATTTGTTTCATGTAACATTTACTTAATTTTCGTTTGAAAAGAATGATCAAATTGTTACATAACAGTCTACATAAATGTGTATTTTATGCTTTGTTGTCAGTTTTGAATTATTATTTTTCATATTTTTACTGTATATAATTTCTGTTGATTTTTTTTATAATTGGCTAACTGTCCACTATCTTTTTAAGTTTGTCTATGTTCCTTATTGTTTATGGTTGGAGTCTCAGAAGATGAGCCCTCCCTCTGGCTATTTAAACAGAGAAGAGAAGAATAAGGAGTAGGATATAATTCAGTTTGTATTTAGAGTTATTTTGAGTACAGTACACCCCCAAAATTTGCGGGGTTACGTTCCTAGAGCACCCGCGAATTGTGAAAAACTGCGAATTATGGATGTGGTTAAAAAAATGCCTATTTTCATAGTTTAAACGTTAAATATGCCCCCAAAACACTTTAACTTAATTTCAAACTCAGCTTAATACATTACCTAAAAATAAAGAGTGTAAAGGTAAACCTGTACACTATACTGCTATGTCTCCCGTAGTGCTAGAATTTAAAATACTGATGTTACCACTATATGTACTGTAATTCATGCAAGCGCATTTTCATTGCCAGAAGCCTTAGACAGTGTAGCTCATTTCAGCGGTATCTTGGGGCTTTAACCGTTAAACTGTCACATACTTGGGGGTTAATGCATCCCTGGACGCCAAATACTTTTTTGCTGCAATTTAAGTAAACGTCACAATTAACAAAGAAAAAGTGAAATTTTAATAGAACACTTTTTTTCATGCAAAGAGCATCACAATTACTGCAACACTGATCATTTTATACACTGCTAATGAACTGTAAAAACTATTTAAAAAACTACTGGAACAATATCTACAAAGTGCAACTGACGCCATGGATGTAAATCACTGAGCCAACTGCACTTAAACCGGCTGCAAGCAAGCACACAGAGGTAAGCTCTGACACTGACAGGCTAGTCTTAGTGCAGCTTGGGTCACAGAATTGCACACAAACACACGAGATTGTAGAGACAGGAACTTTATTCAAACACTTCAAACAAACATGTCTCTTTCAGAAGTAAAAGGTGCTCAGCATGTAGTTAGTTAACGATTAAACAAAAGACAAACATCATTAGGGAGCACAACCCCCAACAGTAAAATGTCTGGGGGAGGAGAGAGAAACAAAGCAATCAGCCAAAAAGGGCAGGCACTGTTCAGGCTTTTAAGTAAGCGTAGCGTCGCACGAGAAGCCGCAATCGAGAAGACGGTGATTTATTTCTTTTTATGGTGAAGATTCCAGCCTTGACCCAATGCGCGCACTCACAAACAGAGACAAAACCAAAGAAAACCAGTAATCAAACAGCAAATAAAGAATGTAATGAAAACAAATGAAATACCACCCCTGTTCCCTTTACGGCGATTACACATTAAATACAACAAAGCACAAACAAAACACACACAGTAAATCATGAAAAAGTTCATGAAAAAAGGCAACGGATGAAATGTAATGATGAAAACAGATAGTCCAGAGATCCGCACGTTGAATGGAAATGTAAAGATAGTCCTACCAGTACTGTAGTTCCTGAAATGGTGAAGATGGGTGGACAGGTTCAGGAGCGCTCCTTTCTTTGCAGGATGGCCATGAATCCTCTTACAGTCCTCATGGACACAGGCAGACAATCCAGATGCACGAAACAATCCAGGACAAAATGAATAAGTACAGGTAACCCAACAGAAGGCAGACAGACAGGAACTTGAAACACATATTACAAAAACATTTTTTTTTGCTTTTGGTCACCGGCCCCCTTTTTAAAAGCCGAGCTGACATCCTTTGACCCCAACGGCCCCAGCACCCTCAGCAGAAGACCAATCAGAGCCACTGCAGGGACTGCTGGGAGTTGCAGTTTCAAATTCTATTGGCTACTTTCACCATCCCAAGTCGCAGTTTTCTCTACAGCTGCTTCCTGTTCTCTCTACAGTACAGTATTGCCACAAAAAAAGCCATAAAAATTACGGAGGATATTTGTGGTTTCCGCTAACAATTATTAGTTAGGTTCTAAGGAAAAATCTGCGAATGACTGCGGCCTGGGGTCTACTATATTGCTATTTTCATTGAAATCCTTTTGATTTTTATTGAATTCTAGATTCTGTTTAAGAACTACAGTTATTAGGTTGAGTATAGGGACTTGTGCGATTTGGATTGTGTTTAGGTCTGAAACTGAACCATTAGTTGAATCAAGTGATAGTGATGAAGTGGTTAGTGAAAATTATGCATACGGCACTGTATGACCAAATCACCATGATGTACAGTACGTAGTGAATTCAGTCCCATGAAGTTTCACCCAGGTGCAAGTAGGTTTGTGAGAAAAAATGGCAAAATGATTGTGGTCAAGTACAAGGACAAGAAAAACATTAGACCCCCAAGAACCGTCCATAAAGCAGCAACTGTTGATGTTTGTTTCAGGGAAACAGTGGAAGTCACTAAGCCTTACACTGAGGTAGTCTATAATAACACAAGGGCCGTGTCAATTGTGCAGATCATGCACTGACATTCTAACCTCTGATGCATAAGCAACATAAAAAATATTATAAGAAAAATGCACAAAGCCATAGGCTTTTACTGTCCTGATTGCGACATTGAGCTGTACATTTGTGATAGTTTCAAAAAATGTCTCATGAAGGGTGTGTACTCAATCTGCATCAGTGCAGCAGTGGACACAAGACATATCTTCCTACTGTATTTATGTTGATATCTTAGTATTAACATGTTTCTGTTTCACAACAAAAAGCTTGACTGGTGATCAGTAAATTGGCCGATCAGAAGAAAATATTTTTTTAGCACCTGCCTTTCTAACTTTTACGATAATTTAGTTGTAGTGCACCTTTACGCAAGGTATTGCAGTAGTTGACTGCAACTATTTTTGCTGGGAAGTTACCGAAAACAGAAGCAGTAAGTGCAGACTTTACTAAAAAGAAAAGTGGAATTAAAGAAATAGATTAAAAAAAGACATAGATTAAAGAAAGTTGAGTAAACTGAGAAAAAGTAGTCGAAGGATTCATCCTGTGCAGTTTGACAAGTGGCATGAAAAGCTACTTTAATTAATTCAAAGCTTTTTATTTTGTCCTTTAATTTAAACAAACACTGTCTGAGGAGATTATGTGGTGAATGAGCTTGTTTTAAGAACAGAAGCTTACAATTTCAGTTAGAAAAGAAGAGATAAAGAAGAATGTAAAATCAATGCTTAGTAAATAATAAAGTTGTTAGCGTAACAGCAAAATGTGTCTATTTTACTTGCTTGTTAGCCTTATATTTCCTTGATAAAAATCTTATGAACATTTGACAAATTTGCAGCTTTTTCAAAGGTTTAGGTACAGTGTTTATTTGTTAGTCTATGTCATACAGTATATGTATATACAAGTACTGCATTATTAAAATGGTAATCCATATTTATAATTACACCTCAAGAATTAGGAATGTCTTGCTGGTACACTGGGGGAGAAAAACTGCATTAATATACTAAATGTATACTCTTAACAGCAAAATGCTGTAGTGCATTTAAGGATTAAAAATAATTAAAACCTACAAGTGCATGCAGTGTTACAGTGTTTAACTGCCAATATCAATAAATTGAATCAATGTGTGAGAATACATATATTTTTTTACTGAACAAATGTTAAAAACTACTGGTTTTTAAATTAAGCTTTGTTTCATATACCGTAAGTACATTACAGAAGAAATTAAACAATATGACAGCTTTGAATTACAAGAAACATTTTATTTTCTATCAAGCCATATATATTATGGATAAATATTTTCTCTATAAATTTTTAAAAAGTGTGTATTTTAAGGGAATTTTATTCATTTTGGTATTTATGGCTATTGAGCAATACACCTACAGGACTTCGTTTTGTTAATCAAAAATGAACAAGTAAAATGTGTGGTTTATGCCAAAGTTAACACCTTAATATAGAACATCAGGCTTCTTTGTGTCTGGTTATGCAGGAGCTTAGAGTAAAAGTTTTTAAAGAGATATATAAAATAAAAATCTTGAATCAGTATTGGAATCAGCCTATCTATTAACATGATATCAGTGATCGGTATTGGCCCAAAAAAAACCTGATAGGAGCATCCCTAGTGGCATTTATTTCCTTTCAAGTCACATCCAGATCTGGTAGCAACAGCAAACACCAGTTCTGCATGGTGTGTACATTTCATAGTGTGAGCACCTCACAACCCACTCTCCAAAAGCACTCATTCAGAGTGCAACTTTACCTACTTTACAGATGCAGCAGTCTGGCCGGGAACACTATTTTCTGCTTCAGAATTGATGAATATTGCAAACAAAACTCACTTGTGCCCCAAGCATCCGCTATGGCTTATCCATCAGATAAGACCAAACTTCAGCAGATACATTCACAACTACAGGTAAAATTCCGTTACAACGAATATCTTTACAACGAAATTTTTTATGGTCCCGACAGTTTCCCCATATGACACAAGTCTATAGAAATCTTGTTACTACGAAGTACATTCAGCAGATACTTTTATTACAGCGAAGTGACCTTGAAATGCTTGAATGAATCATCCACAGAGCAGTTAGTTCTATGATCGCAGCTCAGTTGTGCACAATGATTCCCAAACAGAAACACTGTAAAAAAAAATTCTTTCTTCGGACTTTACTTGTACTGTTTTTTTGCTGTTTTTGTTTTCGGTGGTTTTCAGTGATACCTTCTGCTTATTGCTCGTCAAGATTTGAAAAACATCCATTGGAATTTAACTCATTGTCACCCTCCTATAGAAACGGCAGACATGAAAAAACGATAACGATTGCAGCAAAAAGAAAAATGACATTGCTAGTGAATTCGGAATTCGGAATTTCGCCATCGACACTGTTAACTTTCTTGAAAGACCGAACAAAAAAAGAAGAAAAATCTCGGGTTGCAAATGTATGCGAACTGCTGCATTTGAAGACGCCAAAAAAGCAGTTTTTATGTGGTTCAGTGATGAAACATTGCTATTAATGCGGCACTCATTCAAGAAAATGTGAGGTTTCTAAACTCTCTTGGGACCTCCCCCAACTGGACAACACACTGAAGAGTCTCCTGAAGTGCGATCACCGCATCTGTGGAAGATTGTTTATCTGTTGCCGAGGCAACAGCAGGCTCACAGCTCTGATGCAGCTTGGCACTGAAGCAAACAGAAAAGATCTCGATGGGTGATGGAAGGAACATTGTAAATGCAGGGAACAGTATTACTTGGCCACTAACCTAGTCACAACTCTGTCTGACTGCTGTCCGTTATTTAAATCTCTACATATTTCTGGTGTGAAAGGGAGATCTTTGGGTGGGTAGAAGTTAAAATCCTCACATATACTACATTAAATTCGTGTCCCTGGGCAAGCATTTTATTTTTGTTTCTTTTAATTAATTACAGGCATTACCAAAGGCAACACTGACATTGATCAACAAGTATTTTGCTACTGGGAGTCTTTCACCTTTACTTTAACAGGTTTCACTTGCTGACTCCAAATCTGAAAAACGTTTTCGTCCAGCATGTCATGTTTTTTAGTTATGATGTTCCAGGTCTTGGACAACTAGGGTGACTGGACAGTAAAGGAGGAACCATTTTGATAAATACTGATAATTTCACTAGGGATGCCATTGAGATAAAAGAATTTGCCACACGTTACTAACAGCTGTGAGTTGTTTACCTTGTCATTATTAATTTTATTTAAAAATTATTAAGTTTTAATTAGCAGAAAAAATATTTGTTACTGATTACCAGGTCTTGTATGACTCTAAAGCATAATGACACAACTTAGACATGACGGTGCAGTAGGTAGAGGTTTTACTGTTAAACATAACATTGCATTTCAGGACATTTTGTTTATTAGATTCACCATTACGTTGAAAATTTTGTCAAGGTGATGGACAGAAATGGCAATGCTTTTCAGCATTTAAGAAATAAGTTTGGTCTTGAGAAAAGTGAAGCCAAAATTAAGGAAGATGTTTTTGTTGTTCCTGAAATCCGTGAACTGATGCTTGACGATGAGTTCAAAAGGAAACTGAAGCCCACTGAATCAGCAGCATGGATTTGTGCGGGTTGTCCAGAATTTTCTTGGCAGTCACAGAGCAGACAGTAATGCTGAGCTTCTGGAGAACCTGCTCAAAGTGTATCAGCTTATGGGAGCCAGAATGTCACTGAAGATGCATTTTTTACATTCTCATCTCAACTTTTTTCCACCAAATCTGGGTGATGTCAGCGATGAGTATAGGGAAAGATTTCATCAAGATATAAAGGGGTAAACATTAACATTATACAAAGTTATTGTCTGTTTTACCTGCATTTTTTTTACTCTTTAATTTAATATTGTCTTTATCAGTATGCTGCTGCTGGAGTATGTGAATTTCCCCTTGGGATTAATAAAGTAAGTATCTATCTATCTATCTATCTATCTATCTATCTATCTATCTATCTATCTATCTATCTATCTATCTATCTATCTATCTATCTATCTATCTATCTATCTATCTATCTATCTATCTATCTATCTATCTATCTAAAGGTGATGGAAAACTGATATCTGGGAAAATTCACTCCGAGCATGATGGGTGACTACTGTTGGTTCTTGCAAAGAGAGACGGATGTGCAGTACAAGCGCAAAAGCGAGAGCCTCCAACAATTTTGGGCACACTGACCTCACTTTTATATTGAGGTAAATTGACATAAATATGCTTTAACGAGTCTCTGGTATTGTCTTCTGGTTTGTTTTCAGAATAAACACATCAAAACAATTTTGGAGGGACATAGTCCAAACTCCAGATATTGTGTTAATATATTAGCCAGCCACAGGGGATGCACAAACCAGTGTGTTTCTTTGTGCCGGTCCCAAGCCCGGATAAATGGGGAGGGTTACGTCAGGAAGGGCATCCGGTGTAAAATTTTGACAAATCGATATGCAGACAACAGTAGATGATCCGCTGTGGCAACCCGTAACAGGAGCAGCCGAAAGAAGAAGAAGATATTCAAAAGTGACAAAACGTCAGTGATGTGTATTTCAAAAACCTGATGCGCTAGCTTAATTGTGATTTCATATATGATGTCAGTGTAAAAAACATAATAAAGTGCTGCTCTGAAGTTCCCACTGTGGTGGGTTGGCACCCTGCCCGGGATTGGTTCCTGCCTTGTGCCCTGTGTTGGCTGGGATTGGCTCCGGCAGACCCCCGTGACCCTGTGTTCGGATTCAGCGGGTTGGAAAATGGATGGATGGATGAAGTTCCCAGTAGCAAACAAAAAAATTATTTTTGGAGACCAGTGTTAATTATCAGTGTTGCCTTTGGTAATGCCCATAATTAATTAAAAAGAAAAAAAAAGAAAAAACAGTAACTCTACAAATTATAAAGGCACAATAGCTTAATTAAACTTTTCCTCTCCTATAGAAAACAGAGCAAAATGTGTAATGCCAGTCTGTCCTAAATAGGATATCAACGCAATGGCAGTTCAAATCTATGTGCATGTTGTTTGCTTATTGTAAAAAGAATTGCTTGTACTGCAACACTGACATTTACTGTTGTCAGTCAACACATGTCTATACTGTATATCACATGGCACTAGTGCCATTGTGGACATTGCATGATGGCACACTGCTATTGCTCTCTCCACTCAGTTGCTGTCATTTGCTCTCACTCACATTTTTGTTCTTTTATTTGTGACTCCCACAGAGAGACCAGCAAAAGGAATGTTTTTGTAGCTCTCCACTTCAGTCATTTATACCTCAAGCTCCCGCCCACTGAAGTTTAATTTTCTGGCTTTTGTCTTCTGTCCTCACAGGATTTGTAATAAAGGCATCGCTCAAGAACATAATCAAATTTAAATGGTGATTAGATCATAAATATTTAAAAAAGGAGCTTTTATTTTAAGCTATACATGGTTACTGGTGGGAGATAACTGAGTTTCCTAAATTTAAGTATGGAATTTAAGTAAGATTTTATACATAAGGCTTCGGGACTTAGTCTAAGCCTCATAACAGACTTCAACCTAGGTAGCCTACCCACCAAACTTCAAATCAAACAAAAATGGGGCTAAGGCTTTCAAAGTTCAAAGAACTTCAAAATGTCTTCAAAGAGCAAGAGACAATAGACAAAAAACATAAAAACCTATGGCTAATATTTTAGGGTGGCTGTGGTTAAGAGATGTAATTGACTAATCAACTAAAATCTTTAGTCAAATTGTATTTTCTTAATCAACTAATGGTCCCCACCCATCCCCTACAATGCATGACAGCATGTGGTGACTCTCCAGTCTTTGAGTAGGCTAATCATGGTAGCAGCTGCACTACATTCAGAAGAAAAAGGGTCCCCAAAACAGTGGGCAAAATTCTCCTTTGTATGGAAGTATTTCACCTCAAAAATCTGAGAAAGTGGTTGTTTGATCATTGTGTGGTGTTCCACAACAGCACTAGCTCAATGTACAAATATATGAGAGGAAACATTATGCAAGTACATAGTAGGATGACAATACCATAAGTAACCCACTAATTCTTATTTAGCTGTTTGACAATAATTTACTGGTTGTGAAGCTGGCTGACTTGAGAAAGTCCTGCTTATGACTAGCATTAAAACAAAAGTTAGAACCACAGCATTTCTTTGAAGAGAACAGATAAATTGCCTGCTAAATGTACTTATATGTTGTTGTTATTATTACTTGCGAGTGTGCTTAAGTAAAATAATGTTTAAGTACACAGGCTAGCTAAATACAATAGACTAGTCTGTTAAATTAACTTGGTGGCTTTATTTTGGCTAGAGTTACATTTTCACCATTTGCTCATATATTTATGCCAGGGTTGGCAAACTGTAACGTTCTAACTGTCACCTCATATATCTGAAAGAAAACTACTTATTAGTGCATAATCCAACTCAGTTAGTCTTGATCTAAATTGAAAGAGAGGGAAGTGCTGCTGGGTAGTTGACTTTTCTGAAAAGAAACAGCTTCTAATGCAGTTTAGATTGCAAACACACAGACCGTACAGCTCAGCAAAATCCTGGTTTTAACGTTAAAAAGGTATGAATAGAAGTATATCATAATTAAAGTTATTCTGGGCTCTTTCCGCGTTTTCAAGTTGGTGCAGATAGGCTGATGAACATCCATCTACCAGGAAAGTTATTCTGAATGCTGTTTATAAAGTGTTGAACAGTGTCAAGGTTTTCTCCCATTTCTTCTCTTTGCCTCATTTGTTTGAAAGAGTATTTTTTAGCAGAAGGTGTTTCAAATGAATAAATTTGAATGATGTATAGAACCTTCTGCACAAGATTTTTGATGGATTATTAATGCACACTTATATGGTAACTTACTGACTAAAACATCTAGTAGGCTGCTTTTGAAAAAGTGAAAAATTGCCAATGAACATATTAATGATAATACATTTTCTTTATATAGCACCTTTCCCATACTCAAAGTGTTTATCATCAACTTTAACAGATTTACCACATTTTTTTCAGCCCTACTTGTCACTGTTTTTATAAATAATAAATGTTTAAATGTGATGATGGCAATAACAAGCAATGAGGATTAAAGAAAGCACATTATGCAGTCATTGCCACCTAAGAACAAAGTGCAAACCTCTACAAAAGTTGGCAGTGCAAAAATTAACTATTAAAGAATTTAAGTTTAACTTACAACTATTTCATTCTCTGCAGCTGTAAAAGTATAGTAATATTGGTTTTTAACACAGTCTTCTCTTGAAGAGATACGAGTTGTCTGTATCCTTTGTCTTCCAGTTGGTATCATTCATATTTTACAAACATTATTAAGCCGTTCTATGCGAAATATGAGTACCACCTATATTCATGATGTCGATCTAAATTTAAGATGGATTTTTTTTTAAATACATGTGAAATGAGTCGGAGTGTGTCCATTTAGTTGTGATTTTTCATATTTTGATATTTTCAAATCTATATATCAAATTATTCAATAAATATTCAAATATAGCCCACATTCATATGCCTACTTGGTATTTGGTCAAAATAAGTTACTAGATCGATTAATCAATAAAACAGTGTACAGATTAATTGTTTATAAAATAGCCATCTGTGGCAAAAATTTAACAGCTAATTGAAGGATTCAAAACTAGCTCAAAAGGCAATGTGCGCAAAGAAATACTTATGCAGATAGTGTTAGTGTGTAAAATACCAGTGAGAGAAGAATTTCATAATTCAAGAATATCTACAATCAAGCATTATAACAGAGAGACAGCTACACAAATACACATTAAAACAGTTTTATTTGAAAGCTATGGCTTACAGACACAGGAAAGACCAAAGTAAAAAATAACAAGATTCCAATCCAGTCTGTTTTAAAGTAAAAAAAAAGGTACATTAAAAAAAGATGATTAGCATAAATAAATGAAAAAAAGTGCTGCAATCACTTTCATGCATGTACTTGTAAAATTTTTATTTTTATATCGTATTGAGGATTTGTTCTGTGTATTGTATTGACCCCCTTCTTTTTGACACCCACTGCACGCCCAACCTACCTGGAAAGGGGTCTCTCTTTGAACTGCCTTTCCCAAGGTTTCTTCCATTTTTTCCCTACAAGGGTTTTTTGGGAGTTTTTCCTTGTCTTCTTAGAGAGTCAAGGCTAGGGGGATGTCAAGAGGCAGGGCCTGTTAAAGCCTATTGCGGCACTTCTTGTGTGATTTTGGGCTATAAAAAAATTAATTGTATTGTATTTCATGATTAATAAAAAAATACAATCATATAAGAAATCACAAAGCATTTTTTTATTTCCTGAAAAGCACATACATTTCCCTATGACACAAAAATTTTAATAATGAGAAATTAACTCCAATGGACAAAGCCTTACATGTGTAGATTTTGGTCATTGTATATTTTACATTATTTACCTCACAAAGTTTTGCATAAGAGCATATCCGTTTTCTCTCTAACTTAATCTGTTTAAGGCTGCTTTAGATTATAGTACTATAAACTTAAACTTGTGCTGTTTTAGTTTACTGGTATTACAATCTATTATATCTTTTTTTCCCCCAATATAACCTGAAGAAAGATATTTTATTATGAAAAAATACTGAATAAAAATTAATAATCCCAGTGTCTATTGTAAAATCTCACTTTATTTTGAAAAGATTCACTGTAGTGAGAAGTCAAGCAAAATCACCTTTTATTGGCTAACGAAAAAGATTACAATATGCAAGCTTTCGAGACAACTCAGGTCCCTTATTCAGGCTAAAACTGTTACATCCTCATAGTTTTCTTATTGATGTTTGATCCCAAAAACATTTTAAATAAAACGAAATTAATTATGTTATAAATTCAACCTGATTTACAGTGACTGAAATATGATCATAGGACTGTAATAGAATTAAGAATGAGTTCCTTTTTTTGTACCTTTTTGTAACAATCTGCTGTAATATATGAGATCCACCATTGTATTAAGATGAGTATTGACTAAATTTTATTGTTGTAAAGAAAATTATTTAGTGGTAAACCTGCCTCCTCCAAAACATCTGACACCCCTTTAGAAGCAACAGATCGGTCATTCTACACTAAGCATTCTAGGAAATGTTCTTCACTAATAACCATCATTATATCAGTTACTGTTTTTAGAAATTCCTAACTATAGGAAAGAAAAAAAAAGTTTCATGGACACATATCTAGTGAATACAGTAGTTGAAGAAACACTGGAATGCACATGGAGCCTATAACAGATAATGCATACCAAATGTAAGCAGCGAAGGTGGTCTTGTGCCACTGAAATACTTGCGTCCAGAACAGAAAATTATTTCAAATAATTCCCCTTTAGTTTTTTTTTTTTTTTTTTTAGTTTTTTTTTTTAAGTTTTACATTTCTGTGATTTTTAGTGCAATATTTGATAACACAATACTGCCCTATATTCTAGGGATAAATTTACAAAGAGGCTGACAAACATGCTGTTAGCTCTCTCTTCAGCACTCAGAATACAAGTAAAGAGGCAAGCTGAAACAAGTGTTGATGAAAATGAGTGAAAACAAAAGGCAAGCAGCTAGGTGATTATATAAATATTATTTCCACAACATGTTTACAAACTCAGACTCATTAATTTCATGACAGTCCTCCCAGTTCTAAACATCACTATTGACAAGGCATCTGTCTAAAGAATTTACTACAAACTAGGTGTCACCAGTGAGGAATCTACTTATGGTGACGCTCCAGATCTCTCGCTAATCATCCTTCCCTTAGGCAGCAAAGGTGACATGCAAACAGCCATTCCTCAATTAAAGAAGATCTTTATTAACCAGTAGTAGATTTGGCTTTCTTAAATTGTGAAGCAGCATTTCCTGTAGAATGGCTCTTTTCTTTGATTTCTTTTTTTTTAGTTATTTCAAAACACAGTAGCAAGGGATGCTTGGTACCAATGATTTGGCATTTCGAGGGTGGTTCCTGCTCAGTGAGTTATACCATCTCAGACTTCACACCACTGGACAGCTGAGACTATGACGTTTAAAATGACACATCACATGGCCATGTTAAAACAATAGGAACAGCCCAGGCTTGCATAATTAAGCTCCCGTCTCTTTTATATAACTTCACAAAACAACAGCAAATATATACAAGTTATATATCAAAATTTACAGCAGATTCTCTTGAACAAAACAAGCCCAACAAAGTTTTTCTGCAGTGGACCAATCATGAATGATCCTCCATAAAATAATAGCTGGGCACAACTGGCTGGCACCAACTGTCTGGAATTTTTGAGCTTCATACCATTGTAGAGATGTGATAGAGATGTTTCCAACAATTGGTATCATGCCCATGTTTGAAAAAAAGGGAGCAAAATAAACAAAAATGCTTGATTGTGTGTGTGTGTGTGTGTTTATATCTGAGAAATTATTTATATATTATATGAATATTTCATTTTATTTTAAATAAATGTTATATTATTTATATTCATATTTTGGGCATCCCTGCACTGAAAATTCTGGAGGTGGGAGGGGCAGCAATGGTGCCAAATTCTTATTTCTTTAGACAGGTACAGTTGACATGTCTGGGAACACCCCAGATGTGAAAAAACTGACATGGCATTGCTTGCACATGAAATATACTGTGTCAGAAAACAAATATTTGAGAAAAAAAAAAAAAAAGAGGTGCATCTGTGGGTACTGTATCCTACTATCTGTAGTATCTGTATCCCTCAGTGTATACAGTGATTACCAGATGCTGCATAGCTTAGTTTCCAGGATCATTAAAAAAACAGTGTAGGAAGTACAGGCTTAAGCTTTTGGACACCCAAAATCTAGTATACCCGAGTTACCAACATCCCTGAGACCCCAGACGTTTTACCATTTACACCAAGGCTAAAAAAAATATTTTAACTTTTGTTAGGAAGCGCCAGTCAGTCACATGGTCAGAAGGACAGAAGCAGTTCCGGGGTCAAAGACTTTTTAAAGGACTGATGGGAACCCAGCAAGTGAGCCGGAGTTGGGTGGTAGCGGACAGAGCTTGCTGGGAGGTGTGGAGGAGAGATTTGGAAATTTAAATATTACTGTGTTTATTTGTTTATTGTGGTGGAGGTGCTTTGGGCACTATTTACTTAAAGAAAAGAAATTAAACAGCTTCCTGGTGTTTTAATAATGTGTTGTCAGTGCCTGTGTGTCGGGTTAAACTCTGGTATAGCGCCATCTAGTGTTACAATGTATAAATATTGCAGCTTTTTGCAGAGTTTTGTGACATTTTATTTCAACTATATAAAATTTGTCTAGGGTTTTAGGCTTGCATATACTACATGAAAAAATACATGCTATATATACTGTATATACATACAGTTTATATAATATATATATAACATGGCAGACGGCCGGAAAGCCTTGATAATGGAAGGACCAGGGGAGAGAACATATCCACAAAAAACACCCCTCCAAAAGCCATGTGACACAAGAGGGTAGCCTCCCTGGATTGCATTGCGGACACGGGCTTGGAGCTGAGAGGCTCAACTCTGTTGGGGCACATGGTCCCCGCCAGGGGGTGCCTGGACAGTCCCAGAGCCATGGACTGTAGAACTTCCCCCACACCGGGAAGTGCTGCTGGAAGAAGATCCAGGAACATGGGGAGTACTTCAGGGGACCCTTACAGCACTTCCACCACACTCGGGAGTGTTGCTGGAAGAATATCAGACTGCACCTGGAGCACTTCCGGTTGCACTATAAAAGAGGCTGCCTCACCCCAGTCCAGGAGCTGGAGTTGGGAGGTGATGGACAGAGCTTACGTGGAGAAGTGTAGCTGGTAAAGAAAATAGAGAGAAAGAGAAGAAGAAAAAGATACTGAGCCATAGTGGTAATTGGTGCACGTTGTGCTGAAAAGAGGAAATTAAAAAGGGTGTACTGTATGTATGTGTATATATATATATATATATATATACAGTCATATGAAAAAGTTTGGTAATCCCACTCAGCCTGCATAATAATTTACTCTACTTTCAACAAAAAAGATACCAGTGGTATGTCTTTCATTTCCTAGGAACATCTGAGTACTGGGGTGTTTTCCGAACAAATATTTTTAGTAAAGCAGTATTTAGTTGTATTAAATTAAATTAAATTAAATTAAATGTGAAAAACTGGCTGTGCAAAAATTTGGGTACCCTTGTAATTTTGCTGATTTGAATGCATGTAACGGCTCAATACTGATTACTTGCAACACCAAATTGGTTGGATTAGCTCGTTAAGCCTTGAACTTCATAGACAGGTGTGTCCAATCATGAGAAAAGGTATTTAAGGTGGTCAATTACAAGTTGTGCTTCTCTTCGAATCTCCTCTGAAGAGTGACAGCATGGGATCCTCAAAGCAACTCTCAAAAGATCTGAAAACAAAGATTGTTCAGTATCATGGTTTAGGGGAAGGCTACAAAAAGCTATCTCAGAGGTTCAAACTGTCAGTTTCAACTGTAAGGAATGTAATCAGGAATTGGAAGGCCACAGGCACAGTTGCTGTTAAACCCAGGTCTGGCAGGCCAAGAAAAATACAGGAGCGGCATATGCGTAGGATTGTGAGAATGGTTACAGACAACCCACAGATCACATCCAAAGACCTGCAAGAACATCTTGATGCAGATGGTGCATCTCTACACAGTTCTACAATTCAACTCAATTTGCACAAAGAACATCTGTATGGCAGGCTGATGAGAAAGAACCCCTTTCTGCACTCACGCCACAAACAGAGTCGCTTGTTGTATGCAAATGCTCATTTAGACAAGCCAGATTCATTTTGGAACAAAGTGCTTTGGACTGATGAGACAAATATTGAGTTATTTGGCCATAACAAAAAGCGCTTTGCATGCAGGAAGAAGAACACCACATTCCAAGAAAAACACCTGCTACCTACTGTCAACTTTGGTGGAGGTTCCATCATGCTGTGGGGCTGTGTGGCTGGTTCAGGGACTGGGGCCCGCGTTAAAGTCAACAAATTCTTCAGGATAATGTTCAACCATCAGTCATAAAGTTGAAGTTATGCAGGGGTTGGATATTCCAACAAGACAATGACCCAAAACACAGTTTGAAATCTACAAAGGCATTCATGCAGAGGGAGAAGTACAATGTTCTGGAATGGCCGTCACAGTCCCCTGACTTGAATATCATCAAAAATCTATGGGATGATTTGAAGCAGGCTGTCCATGCTCGGCAGCCATCAAATTTAACTGAACTGGAGAGATTTTGTATGGAAGAATGGTCAAAAATACCTCCATCCAGAATCCAGACACTCATCAAAGGATATAGGAGGCATCTACAGGCTGTTATATTTGCAAAAGGAGGCTCAACTAAGTATTGATGTACAGTGCATCCGGAAAGTATTCACAGCGCATCACTTTTTCCACATTTTGTTATATTACAGCCTTATTCCAAAATGGATTAAATTCAAATTTTTCCTCAGAATTCTACACACAATACCCCATAATGACAACGTGAAAAAAGTTTACTTGAGGTTTTTGCAAATTTATTACAAATAAAAATACTGAGAAATCACATGTGCATAAGTATTGCTCAATACTTTGTCGATGCACCTTTGGCAGCAATTACAGCCTCAAATCTTTTTCAAAATGATGCCACAAGCTTGGCACACCTATCCTTGGCCAGTTTCGCCCATTCCTCTTTGCAGCACCTCTCAAGCTCCATCAGGTTGGATGGGAAGCGTCGGTGCACAGCCATTTTAAGATCTCTCCAGAGATGTTCAATCGGATTCAAGTCTGGGCTTGCAAAAACCTCAAGTAAACAAACCTGTATTTAGCTGTACGGGAGCTGGAGAAGTTCCTCCAACCTGTACAGTCTTTGTTTCAGGCCCTGGGACTGCTCCATGAGACACTGGAGCAGCTGGAGAGGAAGGTCGGCACTCCCCTAGGGGCTATAACACAATGGCTGGGGCGGCGCAACACTGGATCCTCCAGCCGGATTGATCCGGCGGTGCAGGTGAATGACACCTGCACCGTAGATAATGAGGGAGGGCTGAGCGAAAGGGCCACGGTATTGATTGTATCTGCATGTCAAGTAGCCGCACCTCCAACAAAAGACGTCGCCGTGATGACTGATCGTGCGGCAGGGGCAGGGATGACTGAGGTGCGTGTCAGCAGCCAGCTGCGAAATACCAGCTGCCAATCTGCCTCAACCCAAATGCCGGTGTCAGTCTCGCGGGTGTCTAAAGGGGTGCAGATGGCACGGGGTCTCCCTTCTACCCAAAAGGGGACCCCGACCGTCGTTGCACCCCAGAACATGAGGAGACCCCGGGAAAAGAAGACGGGGCCTGCACACAGTGAGCATGTCTGCTCAGAGTCTGTGTCGGGTCGGCACCTATAAAGATCTATTTCCCACGATAGATAGATAGATAGATAGATAGATAGATAGATAGATAGATAGATAGATAGATAGATAGATAGATAGATAGATAGATAGACATTTATTACAGAGAATTATGATTTATGAAGTTGTTTTAACAGCATTTAACTAGGTTTAAAATAAAAAGTAAAACTAAAGGAATACACATGAAACTTCACACCCCAGATCTTGTGCAGTAAGTATCTTCAAATACAAATAATAGTTTAATCTAAACACAGCAGCAAGGAGCAAGATATATATAAAATATTTCAACGTATCAGATGCTGTAATCAGTTGGTATCACTGCTTCTTCAACCATTAAACTGCAACATTAAACACAGAAGTGGAAAGTCAGAAGGAAGAGGAGCATGAGACAACAGTAACAAAAGTTGAACAATATGTACGCAGTACATTTGATTGGAACAAAATTAGACTCGTCTCAGAAACTATCACCAGCATCATAAGGAAAGAAATTTGTTTCAACCCAATCAGATACTCAGTGTCTAAAACGTTAAAGCAAAAAATTAGCTTTCGTAAACTTTAAACAGTACAACAAGAATTTATTTAGATGCTGGGGAAGAAAGCAAAGTTCATTTTCCTTAACATCCAGGCTACTGTTTTATTTAACTCTTTTTACTTTTAACATTGTATCACCTGTTAACAATCAATCATTATGTGTGTATCAGAGAAGAAGGAAGGAATGTAAATTTCATATGAGGAATGTAGAGGCCTCACAGATGAATTTGTCAAGTGTGACACATTGAATCACCACAAGCTGAACCATGTTAACTTTGGCAAAACAATAGAGATGGTGGTGGACCTCAGAAAGACCACCTGGATCTCAGTTTGAAGAGCAGAATTCAAGGTGAACCAGGTATAAATATTTGGGGGTGAACATGGAGAGAAATCAGACTCTCTGAAGTGGGCAAAAAGTACATTCATGATAAGCAAAGGCTATCAGCTTATAAGCACCCTGATTCTAAGTCTGATACTGCCACAGAGGGACCTCCAGGGAGCACTATCAAAGTTTTTTGTACCATCTACTGTTAGATATTACAAAATAACCTTTGACTATACTATGTTTTCTTGGCAATATATTAACTTCAAATTTATTGTAGTCACAATTATTTAATGTATTTGTCATCCCCTTTAGACTTGAGTATATTTGGTATACTTTTACTGTATATCTAATTAGCAATAATATATGCAAGTGGCTGTAACACTGAAATATCCCCTTCAATTAATCAAGTACTCAATTGATTCATCCATTAATGCACCTAATACATAAATGTTTTTATAGAAAACAGAATAATAGGCTGTTACTGTATTAAAAAAAAACTTTCTACCTAATTAAATAAATAAAGACCTCTTTCAGCACTATACAATATAACAAATATTGCATATAATGTAACACCAAATATATTAGTAACTGTTAGGGATGTTACCTTTAATATTATCATACCGATACAACAGCACCCTCCCTTTGTAATTTAACTTTTTTAACTGAAAGTACAAATTCCAGGCATTAAATTACAATAGGTAGAAAGTAAAAAGTCAAAACTGTAAAGCCATGTGGTTAGATGTCAAAAATTATTTTGACAATTAAATCTACAATAAAGATTTTTTATTTATATATTTTTTTAAATTAATTTAATATTATATTTATTAAACATATTATTTGCATTAACTGTTTAAAATATTCAACAAGTGCATGTTATTTTATTAATAAGTAAAAGATATTCAGCACAAACTGAAAGAGAACTAGTCATCTAGGCTTTTAAAGGTATTATATTATCCTGCAAAGAAAACACTCTACTGGAAAGATAACAGAAGTTTCAGTTGTGATTTCCAAAAGTTTGTTTTGGAGGTTCGTAATAAGGTAAATATTACATGTGCACATTATGTGATTAAACTCACAAAAGACACTGCATAGAATAGATTAAATTTCATTTATCACATACAGGTTATCGAGAACATAATTATAACAGGACACCATGGGAGTCTTCAGGAAAGAAATTAATTTACTCAATTAATGTAGTAAATCATGAAATTGGTCACAGAGGTCAGCCATAAAAGTACTAGAGGATAATAAAAAATGCTTTGACTTTGGTTAGTAAAGAAGAAACATAATTCTAATTCAGGAAATGTCTCAAATGACTCAGCTGTGAAAATAATAATTTTTACCTTCTTACACATTCATACTCATATAAACAGAAGCACACATGAAAACATGGTCTCTCTTCATGCCTGGAATAACACAGTAAGGGAGCTACAAAGGTTACAAATGTGTTTACTATCAAAATGAAACACAAACAAAGGGAGGATCACATAGGGAGATCACAATGAAATAAACAAAAAGGGCAAACCCTAGCTGCTTCTGCAGCACTTAGATATACAGCCTTTAACCCTAGACTGTATAGTGGGATCGCTTACCAATTTATCCACCTTCAAAATAAACTAAAAGTTTAACACATGTCTCTGTCTCTAAAATGTAACCAAACCCTCTTAACACTGAACCACCTTTATTAAGTGAAGTGACTGAGAACCTGATGCTCACTCTAGCTGAGCTCCAGAGATTCTGTGTGAAATATTTAGAAGTCCAACCTCCATTGCACCACACCATCGATTTGGGCTTCATGGCGGAATGGCCAGACAGAGGTCTCTCCTCAGTAAAAGACACACAGAGGCCCAATTGGGGGTATAAAAAAGGAATCTAAAGGACTCTTAGGCCATGAGAAACAAGATTTTCTGGTCTTTAATAAACCAATAATGAACTGTATGGACTCAGGAGGAAACTATGCAGTGGTCATGACCTACTCAGAACTGTTCCAGTGGTGAAGAATGGTGGTTTGAAGGTTTGAGGTTTGTCCCATCACACCCAAGAAGACTTCAGTGTGTAATCACTGCCAAAGGTACTTCAACTAGGTACTTAACAAAGATTCTGCGTAACTGTGTAATTTGTTTTTAATTTTAACAAATCTGAAAACATTTCTAAAATCCTGTTTCTGCTTTGTCATTGTGGAATACTGAGTTTTGCTTGCTGAGGGAAAAATTAATTGAAATCATTTTACCATAAGTCTGCAACATAACAAAATGTGAAAAAGGTGAAGGGGTCTGAGTACTGAATATTGGATATTCTGTATAGTTTATTTAAAATTAAGTACTTTTTATTTTTTCCATTAATACACCACAAAGCTTTGACTGTTGAGTGTATCTAATGTATGGTACATTGTATAAAAAGTATGTAAAACTTCACCTACTGTAGAAACCTCAGTAAATGGACTGTGTAATTTCATGTTATCTTTCTGGCCATTCACAGTGCCCTAGTCTGGTAAAGCACACATTCTCTTCCTGTCTTATGGTACAGTGTCTCTTGACACTGTAAGTAAGTAACATGAAACAGCTTAACCAAAACCATTTAATAGCCTATCTGGAAAGTGGGCATAGCCCAACTTGAATAGTAGATTAAAGTAGGTAAGGCCAAACCTTGACATACACTATTCAATAATTTTAAAACCATGGTATTAAATCCTTTGATTTAATGCCAAATGAATATACAATTCATTTGAGTAAAAAAGGGGGACGACCACAACAATCTAACAGAACAAAATGATCTTTACAGTACTGCTAGTAAACACGCCACAGCTTTAAGACAACTGTTTATCTGAGAAAGATCTAAAAAACATTTCAAAGCCACAATAAAATGTTAATACAATATGCAGAAAAATGTCCATGTAATAAAACAGCATACAACAGAAAATGTTATTCGTACATTGATTTAATAACAACCTCAGTTGCAACAAGGGTTTATTAGATATAATGATGGCTAAAATGAAGCAACAAATCTCCTGTCTTTTATGTAAGCAAAAAGTGGAGAAGTGTTTCAAGAAAAGAGCAGACCCTATTATTCACAAATAAATTCTTTACATTTAAACAGAAAATATATCTTCGAACTTCATTTTATAAAGTATAGGCTGTGAGGGAATCTTACAATTACACTTGTTTAATTATTCAACCATACACCAATTACCAAACCTACAAAATATAATTCTGGGTTGTAAGTGCCTATTCTTAATTATTTAAATGAACATAATTTTATAATTTAAAAAATTGGGTCAATTATGGTGTTTAAAAATTCTACACTTAAGCACTTTGAAAATCCTCTTTCCATGATTTCATTGTGCATTTCTGATGACTGATTTAAACCTGCTTTAAATGTATTTATCAGTGACAAACATTCTTATGCATAAAAAAATTACCGCTACCAATTGCTTTACTGTAAGAGTTATGAGGACTGCTACCAATTTCAAAATGTTCAATCTCTCTTAATGAGCCACAGTGAAAACTTTAAAAAAACTTTTCCTCTTACACATCCTTGTAACCTAAACAAAATATTTTAATTGATGGGCAAATTAAATGAAATAGACTACTAAAGACTGGTAGGTATTTCATCTTTAACTCTCCTATTCGCTTCTCTGGTGACTGGACTTTTAATATTTACCTCTTTGCTCAGATTGGGATAGGGAGGAAGAGAGTTGGATTGGAATGGGATGGTGTCACACACGTGCGCATGGGAGGCAGCTAAAGGGCTTGAGTGACGGCAGTTCTGAGACATGCCGGGAGGTGGCAGAGTGCACTGACTCTTTTTCTCTCTTGCCTGCAGACCATTCCCGGGAGATTCCATCTGGTTCTCGTGACATCATTTCCGGGACCGAACCAATGGAAGGAGACCTTACTGGCTCCAGCCCCTCTGACGTCATGTCCGGGCTCGAACCAATGGAGAACGAACATGACCCTGATCCTTATGACCTCACTTCCTGTCTTCCCCTTTAAAACCCTGCCCTTTTTCCTAATTCCTCAGTCTTGTCTTGGACTCAATTGTATGCACATCAGTGCTGTTTATTTCAGAAAAACAACTTTGCAGCCAGGATACCAGATTATACGGGTGGCTGCCCCAAACCTTTATCTGAGTATATCTCATTTGTGTGACAGAGGGGTTCCTTTCTCCTTTATGGGTGCTTACTGATTTTCTCCTGTCATTTTGTCTTTATTTAATAAAAAGTTGCCCTCAAAAAAATAAGATATATACAGTATATAGTACCTCATCTTGCTTAAGGCATTTTTATCATTAAGAGGCTTCATTACAGGTCACAAGTTAATAATGATAATGTTTGCTTCAGCAATCATAACAGTGTTTTTAAGTGTAAATTAATTGTTTAAAATAAAAACATAAAACAAGTAGAACAACATTTAATTCTAATGCCATATTTAAGACATTAGATGCTGGTACACTTCGGAAACATTGACAATTCTCTATTATGGAAGCAAAATCTTTTCATGTTAAAACATGAGGGTTATGTGCTTATTTCCTATGTATGACACACATAGCCTGCTGATATTGATTTTTTTTTTTCAGACCTGTGCCTGTGTAGGCACAAACATCTGCTGAAAAGCAACTCACCCTATCACTGAAACAACTGCAGAAGAGCAATCAAGTGATTAATGAAGATATTGGGATTGACACACCATCTCAAGTGCATTATTTTTTGATGGCCATATCACCTTTCTGCTCTTTTTTCTGTCAATTTAATAGATGAGACAAAGATTTTTTGGTATGTTTACAATAAAATACAAAAATATGGAACTCTTACCTCCTTGTAGGAGAAATTGGCCTTTCATTACATTTGTTCTATTTATGTAAGTCTTTTGGTTAGCTCACGCTATTCAAGCCAAAAGATAAACTATAGAAATTACCAACATCTCAATACTAACAATTACTGAAAAAAAACTGGACAAGAAACCCTTTGCGTTTTTCAGTTTACATACATATTGTACAATACAACTGTTACTTTAACTTTACTCTTTCAACATAATATCTTTTACATTTAGTTGTAGACTAGTTTACAATTCCGCAAAAGAACATGCATGTAGCATAGCAGGAGAGAGTTATTTCCAGTTCAAAAACTGCTTTCATTTCAACCTTAAAATTGCTAATGGGTGGTACAGTGCTTAGTAATACATCATAATAGCTCCAAAGTTTACTCAATAAATTTAACATATTCTGGGGCCAACTAGGCAATCAACATCTAATAAACGGACAGAGAACATTTAATAAAGTTAACACTGCCTATATAGTGTGGACTATGGCCGGCCGTTCATCCCGGCCAATACCCCCACGCCGCTAGATGGAGCCCTTCTGGCAGCATGGAGGTGCCCCGAATCCCAGCAGGGCATCATGGATATTGGAGTTTTCCTTCACATAGCATCCTGCTGGATACCATGGGGGCCGCAAGGGGGCACTGCAGGGAGGCTCAGAGACTTGTATTTGACCTATAACCCGGAAGTACGTCCTGGTCACAGGGACAGAGGAAATGATGTGCTTCCGAGATGAAAAGAAGAGCTTTTGATCTGAACCGGAAGTGCTAGGAATGTCACATGGACTGAGGGTTCAGCAGCACTTCCAGGTCAAGGTCTATAAAGAACTCTGGGAAATCCCAGACAAACGAGCTGAGCTGGGTGGAAGAGTGGCAACGCGTCTGGGAGTGGTGGATTGATTATTGGTTATTGTTATTGGTTATTTATGAGTATTGTGGAGAGGAGGGTGCTTTGTGCACTGTTTATTAATAATAAAGTCAACTACTGGACTTTTACCTGGTATCTGGCGTACAGTCTGAGGGTTCAAGGAAGCGACAGCGCCTGCTATCTGTCACAATAGGAACAAAGGAAAAAAAGTTGATAATTTTCTTAAAAAAATGTGCATTTTGCTTTTCACAGTTGCAACAACTCAAAGCTCATTTGTCATTGCCAAGTGTAATGAATATTGTTGTTTGAGCTTATTTTTATTATTCAGATTCTGATTATTATCTATATAGCATAATCTCTGTTAGTCCTGCAGTTACACTCCGTTTGCGCAAATTCAGGGTTAATGGTTGTGTTTCACCTTTTATTGTAACATATTTTGTAATACACATAATAATAAATACATTGCATTTTTAATTCCAACAGATGGTGCACTGCAAACAAGAATTATATACAGTAATAAATGTATAAATGAGACAACAGACAAAATGACACCATAGCTTAATAATGAAAAATTTTAATTTAAAATTAAATGGAAAGAGCACATGGAAGCAATCGATGTCAAATATGAAAAAAGATATGCAAAAACACTGCTGAGAGAGTACCCCAAGCTATACAAGATAAAGCACTTGACCAGCAAAAGCTAAGATTAGAAAAAGAAGATGCAGAAAAGCATACAAGGAGAACAAATGCAACTGATAAAGAAGTGTACATTAGATAAAGAAGTGAAACAGCATCATGTAAAATACAACGATCAAATGAATCTGAAGAAGCAAGAATTCCTGCACTTGAGACAGACGGCACAAGAAAAACATACAGAAGGCCATTCAAACAGCATTCAAAAAAATTATAACAAGGTGTCAGTTATCAATTGCGAACGCAGACCTCTTTCAACAGAGACTGAAGACACTAAAAAATCTAGGACAATCTGCAGTTACAAATGAAGAAATGATTTCACACTACTACTGTGGTGCCATAGGCCTCTGCTGAAATACAAAATAAACTTTGCAGAAGGGAAACCCGCTTATACTTTTGCACTTGTAAATGCTAGACCAGCAATTCACAATTTACTGTCAACCGGGCTAGCTAATTACAACATAATCTCTGATTCTTTAAGCCTTGGCAACTTTCAAATTCAGATTACAGTAGAATTGCTTCGCTTCTTTGTACACCTAGGGCACAGACAGGTAATGTGGCTTGCGTAAGCTATCAAAATAGTTATAACATAGGAGCTAAATTAATTGATGAAACATTACTCAAGCTATCAGTCTTATCCCATAATATTTCAAATGAGAATAATGGAAGTTTTATATATATACAGTATATATATATATATATATATATATATATATATATATATATATATATATATATATATATATATATATATACACACACACACATATATATATATATATATATACATATATATATATATATATACTGTATATATATGTGTATAAGGAAATCCTGGAATGGAAAGCAAATGCAAGGCTACGATACGTGATAATCTCGAAAGACATTTAAAAGACCCGCGAGACCAGGGAGACTTGCCACGGTGTGTCTCGCGGGGAACGTAAACATGAGACTTGGTGCCAAGAGATTGTCCCAGGGCCGTAGCAAAAAGGACAGCGGGTGTAATGGCTTTAAAAAGGCAGCTACCCCAAATGAATGCGAGCAGCGTTATACATCCTGCAAGAAAGAATTCAAACACGCCCGTGGCCAGAAATAAAAGACAGGTATTGCTTTTACAAAGTCATGTGAGACCAGGCAGTGAGCCATCATTTAAAACAAGTCAACAGACCTCTAAGCTAGCAGTTGTTGGATTGCTTTTGGCAGGCAAGCATCATGTGCTCGGAGCTCTAAAAACAATGACATGCGACAGGCAGAAGAGGCAGCTAGCAAGCAGCAAAAAGACAGTAAATGATCCAAAGGCATATCCTTAGCGTACATTCAGCCGCAACGCCCTTCACAACACAAGCAGTATTATACGTCTGGGAAGAAAGAGATGTAAACACACGCGGGGCAGGAAATAAAGAAACAAGTATTGTTTTTACAAAAGGTTTTAAAGTAAAAATGAAAATAATGCATATGTAACAATTCACAAGAAAATAACAATCTCTTTAAATTGTAGATTGCCTGCCTAAGGTAAAGTCATCCCTGATGAATGGGGACGTGGGAATGACGGGTTCTTTCATCGGATTAGCGCTATTTCAGATGTTGAATGGCAAAATGGGGGAGGCAGCTTGATGAATGAGGTCTCCAGGACTTAAAACAAATCCAAATCATATTATGTGATATAATCTAATGTGAAATTCTACTCCGTACTTCTAGAATTTTTATTTTTATATTGTATTGAGGATTTATTCTGTTCTATGTATTGTACTGCACAGCTCAGAATTAAAAGACAATGAGTAAAATGACAAAGTAGAACTTCATAAAGACGTTTACAAATGTTGACGCTAAACACATGCAGAGCAGGTTAGAGACTATGAAACCAGTGAAATTAGAAAGGCTAAAAAAAAAAACAAAAAAAAAAACGGCGCTATACACATGTGGAGAAAGTTAAAGGATATGAAAGTAGGAAAATTAGAAAATATAAAAAAAGAAAGTAAAGATCGCAGTAGCGCAAACAAACAAATTGCCTCATTTAACAATGCACCAGTCTAACTTTTGTTTTGCACAATAATTACTGCACTATTGCACCTTAACACTTAATTCTACTTTATTCACATAATTTTACTTATTTATTATGTTCTACTATACTGTTATCTTTCAATCTATGACTTTTTGTTAATTTAACTGATATTCTTCTAACTTTGCATAGTTTTTGATAAGCGGATCAGGATGCATTTCACTGCGTGTTGTCCTGTATAACTATGCATGTGACAAATAAAGAATCTTGAGCATTTCAAAAACGGAGTTTACCGCACATGCATTTATTGGTTACTTGTTCATGTATATATATTTATCTGTCTGCTTATTTAAAAAGCTACATTTACTCCAGGAGTCAAAAACGTTCTGTCTAGCCCTTGTACAAAAATCTAGACAAAAGCTGGGGTATCACCTTTGTAAACCCATGTACTTTTGAAACTGTGAGAGGAAAATAGCACGACTTTACAGACAGGAGTCCAATGCATAACTCTACTTACTTTTTTACTTTGTAAAAAAAAATTATTAACTGCTGATGATATAGATCTTTTTGTCTGTGCTGAAATTCCAAACAGAGAAACCTATCCTGACCTCAGTAAAAAGATTCAACATATTGGGACTCGCAAGATTACAAATATTGTTTTTACAGAAGTTCTGAAATAAAAGTGAAACTAATGAAATAGCAGCAATTCAAAGAAAAAAAAATCTTAAAAGTGTGTATCCGGAAAACCAAACACGGGGGTTGGCGAGCGAAGCGAGCAGGGGGCGAAGCCCCCTAGTATATGACGTCCGAGGTTCGATTCCCGTAAGGGAGTGCAGTGAGTGTGTACGCTTGATGAGCCCAGAATTAGGGCGAAACACATGTTGCGTACTCTTTGCATTATTTGACAGTAAACTATTTCAACCATATTATATATATATATATATATATATATATATATATATATATATATATATATATATATATATATATATATATATAGTAATCCCTCGCTATATCGCACTTCGACTTTCGCAGCTTCACTCTAATCACGGATTTTATATGTAAGCATATTCAAATATATATCGCGGATTTTTTGCTGGTTCGCGGATTTCTGCGGACAATGGGTCTTTTGATTTCTGGTACATGCTTCCTCAGTTGGTTTGCCCAGTTGATTTCATACAAGGGACGCTATTGGCAGATGGCTGAGAAGCTATCCAACCAGAGCGCGTATTACCTATTAAATAAAACTCAAATATATTGTGAGCACGGGGGCTCTTCGCACCCCTAGAGGATACAGCCGCTCCTCAAAAAATGCTGAAAGATTACCTTCACATTGCTCTCTTCTTTGCTGGGCTTACATATGGCTGCTTTATCAAGCGATATGCTTCCTGTACGGTGCTTCGCATACTTAAAAGATCAAACAGCAGGGGGTGTGAGCAGGGGGGCTGTTCGCACACCTAGACGATACGGACGGTCGTCTAAAAATGCTGAAAGATTACCTTCACGTTGCTCCCTTCTGTGCAGCTGCTTCGTGAAGCGACATGCTGCACGGTGCTTCGCATACTTAAAAGCTCGAAGGGCACGTATTGATTTTTGATTGTTTGTTTTTATCTGTCTCTTTCTCTCTCTCTGACATTCTCTGCTCCTGACGGAGGGGGTGTGAGCTGCTGCCTTTCTTGCAACTGCTTTGTGCGGCAGTGCTTCACATACTTAAAAGCCAAACAGCCCTATTGATTTGTTTGCTTTTCTCTCTCTCTCTGACATTCTCTGCTCCTGACGCGCACTCCTTTGAAGAGGAAGATATGTTTGCATTCTTTTAATTGTGAGACGGAACTGTCATCTCTGTCTTGTCATGGAGCACAGTTTAAACTTTTGAAAAAGAGACAAATGTTTGTTTGCAGTGTTTGAATAAAGTTCCTGTCTCTCTACAACTTCCTGTGTTTCTGTGCAAATCTGTGACCCAAGCATGACAATATAAAAATAACCATATAAACATATGGTTTCTACTTCACGGATTTTCACCTTTCGCGGGGGGTTCTGGAACGCAACCCCCGCGATCGAGGAGGGATTACTGTATACACACACACATTGTATGTATATATATATATATTATATATACAGATACTTGTCGACTTACGACCGCGATTGGTTCCGACTGACTGGTTGTAAGTTGATCTGGACGTAAGTCGGCCTATGTTAATTTAAGGTAAGAATATTAGACTGGGTAATAATATTGTAATCATCTTAAAGTAATATTTTATCAACATTTTCTTACTTTCTAAGACAAACACAGCATACTACAGTACAATTTGTTTAATATGTGGAAAACGTACAAAACAAGAAATACTGTACTGTACATTTAATTCCTGGCACCACTGGTGCTTGGCTGCGGGTTGTCGATATCGCCTTCATCAGATCAGGCGAGGCTGCGGACGGGGTGATGGGAGGAGTTGCTCTTTTCATAAACATAGTGAGCTTCGTCTGAATTGTTTGTTTTTTTTTCTCTTCATAAATTTCGCAATAAGGACGAAATGTGTTGCGTGCCATCCGTTCAATATTTGGGTCCATTTTTTCAAAATGAGCGAGGAGTTTATTCAGTAGAGATAAATCTTCTGACAATCCCTTTGTGGTGAACATTCTTTGTGGCACCTCCTCCTCTTCGTCTTACTCCAATTCTCTTGTTTCTTCTTCCGCCACTCTTTCTTCTTCCAATTCTATCAGCTCTTCATTCATAAGTTCACCTGATTCCCGGTCTAGCAACTCCTCGACATCTTCCATTTCACATTCCAATGAAAGGTCTTTTGACAGTTTCACTATTTCTTCACGAATCTCATCAAGTTCTTGTTCACTGTTAAATCCAGCAAAAGTATTTACATAACGCTTAACACACTTCTTCCATACGCCATTCATACACTGTGAGTCGACATTTCTTGCGGGGAGGGCTTCTGTTTTCTCTGATCTGAGTTCACCTCTGTTATAGCGCGTCTTTATTTGAAAAGAGCAGTGTCATATCGGGGCGAGTGTGAACGCTAACTTTGACAAGCACTATAAATTTACAGCGGTTGTTACAGACGTAAATCAAATGTACGTTTTTATTGTATAATATTAACAATAACAGCAGCTCTCTACTCAAAGCGGTAAACTCGAGAAGCTGCTAGCATCGAACCCAGAAGCTCTTGATTGGGAGTCAGCAGTTGTGTGTGGGAACTGTTAACATTTGAATGTGATGGTTGTATATAAAACTTGTGCACGAACGAGACTGGGATAACTGTGGATGTGGATGTGAGTGGTGTGTGTGACTGAGAATGACTGGTGTGAAGCCTGAAGTCCAAATATCAAATAAACACTTTCACAAGTACAAGTATAACGGAACAAGTGCGCTTTTATTCAAGAAGAAAAAAGAAAGCAGGTTGCGGTAAGCAGTTGATGCGACTGCTTGCGTAGTGCAATCCTAAGAACTGCCCAATCAAGAGCTTCTGGGTTTGATGCTGGCAGCTTCTCAAGTTTGCCGTTTTGAGTAGAAAGCTGCTATTAGTGTTAATATTATAGGGTTATATGTTAGGGTTATATTATTATCGAAAATTGCCAAAACAACAAGACACAAACACACGTGGGGCAACACTGCTGCGTATATTTTTACTGCTGCGTAGCGAGACTTGAGAGTGCGGGAAACTGGCGCTGCCAACAGCTGGCGGGGGAAACAGTCAAACGCGTCGTAAAGTCGAACAGTCGTAACTTGCATAGGTCGTATGTCGACGAGTACCTATATATATATATATATATATATATATATATATACAGTGGTGTGAAAAACTATTTGCCCCCTTCCTGATTTCTTATTCTTTTGCATGTTTGTCACACAAAATGTTTCTGATCATCAAACACATTTAACCATTAGTCAAATATAACACAAGTAAACACAAAATGCAGTTTTTAAATGATGGTTTTTATTATTTAGGGAGAAAAAAAATCCAAACCTACATGGCCCTGTGTGAAAAAGTAATTGCCCCCTTGTTAAAAAATAACCTAACTGTGGTGTATCACACCTGAGTTCAATTTCCGTAGCCACCCACAGGCCTGATTACTGCCACACCTGTTTCAATCAAGAAATCACTTAAATAGGAGCTGCCTGACACAGAGAAGTAGACCAAAAGCACCTCAAAAGCTAGACATCATGCCAAGATCCAAAGAAATTCAGGAACAAATGAGAACAGAAGTAATTGAGATCTATCAGTCTGGTAAAGGTTATAAAGCCATTTCTAAAGCTTTGGGACTCCAGCGAACCTCAGTGAGAGCCATTATCCACAAATGGCAAAAACATGGAACAGTGGTAAACCTTCCCAGGAGTGGCCGGCCGACCAAAATTACCCCAAGAGTGCAGAGACGACTCATCCGAGAGGTCACAAAAGACCCCAGGACAACATCTAAAGAACTGCAGGCCTCACTTGCCTCAATTAAGGTCAGTGTTCACGACTCCACCATAAGAAAGAGACTGGGCAAAAACAGCCTGCATGGCAGATTTCCAAGACGCAAACCACTGTTAAGCAAAAAGAACATTAGGGCTCGTCTCAATTTTGCTAAGAAACATCTCAATGATTGCCAAGACTTTTGGGAAAATACCTTGTGGACTGATGAGTCAAAAGTTGAACTTTTTGGAAGGCAAATGTCCCGTTACATCTGGCGTAAAAGGAACACAGCATTTCAGAAAAAGAACATCATACCAACAGTAAAATATGGTGGTGGTAGTGTGATGGTCTGGGGTTGTTTTGCTGCTTCAGGACCTGGAAGGCTTGCTATGATAGATGGAACCATGAATTCTACTGTCTACCAAAAAATCCTGAAGGAGAATGTCCGGCCATCTGTTCGTCAACTCAAGCTGAGGCGATCTAGGGTGCTGCAACAGGACAATGACCCAAAACACACCAGCAAATCCACCTCTGAATGGCTGAAGAAAAACAAAATGAGGACTTTGGAGTGGCCTAGTCAAAGTCCTGACCTGAATCCAATTGAGATGCTATGGCATGACCTTAAAAAGGCGGTTCATGCTAGAAAACCCTCAAATAAAGCTGAATTACAACAATTTTGCAAAGATGAGTGGGCCAAAATTCCTCCAGAGCGCTGTAAAAGACTCATTGCAAGTTATCGCAAACGCTTGATTGCAGTTATTGCTGCTAAGGGTGGCCCAACCAGTTATTAGGTTCAGGGGGCAATTACTTTTTCACACAGGGCCATGTAGGTTTGGATTTTTTTTTCTCCCTAAATAATAAAAACCACCATTTACAAACTGCATTTTGTGTTTACTTGTGTTATATTTGACTAATGGTTAAATGTGTTTGATGATCAGAAACATTTTGTGTGACAAACATGCAAAAGAATAAGAAATCAGGAAGGGGGCAAATAGTTTTTCACACCACTGTATATATATATATATATATATATATATACAGTCTATTTGCAGCTGGAGATCCACAAAGGGAACCATAAAGTAGTTTTTATTCCTGAGCTTTCAACCCCTGCCAGGGGTCTTCATCAGAGAATAATGCTTAGTCTTACAAGATTCAAAGGCAATATATAGCAAAAAATTACGTGAGGGAGGTGGAGGAGGTGGCTAAGTCAGTGTGATCAGGAGGGGGGTGTATATATACATATACTGTATATATACATATATATATATATATATATATATATATATATATATATATATATATATATATATATATATATGGACCCTACCTAGTCGGGACGCCTGGACGGCCCATGAGAGGGTCGATACCTCCCCTGGGCCACGAGTAGGCAGCCGCCCAGGTCTGCTTGGGGGCCACTGGAACGGAGCTGGGAAGCTATGGGAGGACGTGGACACTGCCAAGGGGAGCCTGGACAGTTATGGAACCCTGGATGGTAGCACTTCCAGGAAGTGCTGCCGGAAGAAATCCCAGGGATACCCGGAGTGCTTCTGGGTGCTCTCCTGACACTTCCACCACACCAGGAGGTGTCATCAGACAGAGCACCTGGAGCTCATCCGGGTCATTATAGAAGGGGACGCCTCCCTCCAGTAGACGAGCCGGAGTTGGGAGGAAGGAGACGGAGCTTGTGAGGAGGAGAGTGGAGGTCCAAGAAAGAGAAAGAAAGAAAGAAGAAAGTTGTTGGGATAAGGCATTGTGGTGCTGTACAGAAAGTAAAGGACTGTGCTTTTGGACATTCTGATGTCTGTCTGCCTGTGTTCGGGGGGTATTTTCTGTTAATCTAATAAACTTAATGTCACTGCTGAAATACTACTGTTTCCATAATGCATGTCATATATTAAAAGGAAGTTGCTACTTTGAAAGCTCAGCCAATGATAAAACAAAAATCCAAAGAATTAAGAGGGGTTCCCAAACTTTTTCATATGATTGTATATATATACTGTGACAGATAGGGGGCACTGTCGACCCCTGAACCCTCAGACAACACATTGAGACACCAGGTAAAAAGTCCAATAATTAAATTTATTATTATATTACTGTGCATAAAGCACCCTCCACTCCACAATACTCAATAAATCAATAATCACAAACACTAATCAATAAACAAATCCTCCACTCCACCCAGCAGCTCTGTCGCACTCCCTCCCAACTCCGGCTCAGTCTGCTGGGGTTTCCCTTTCGTCCTTTTATAGTCCCTGACCCAGAAGTGCTTCTGTCCCTCGGTCCATGTGATTTCATAGCACTTCCGGGTCAGATGAAAAACTCCTTTTCGTCAGCCTGGAAGTACTTTGCTTCTTCCGTCCTCGTGACAAGGTAGTACTTCCTCACTATATGGAAAATATAAATCCCTGTGCTTCCCTGCAGCGTCCCCTGGGGGCCCCCATGGTATCCAGCAGGGCTGTGAAGTAAAACTCCAATGTCCATGATGCCCTGCGGGAATTCGGGGCCCCTCCATGTTGCAGGGAGGACTCCATCTAGCAGTGTGGGGGTATTGGCTGGGATAAACTGCCGGCCATATATCACAATACATATACATACATTGTAGCAGTAGATGTTGTTATCGACCTCTTGAACCCTCAGGAACCACGCCAAACACCAGGTAAAAGTACAACTATTATTCTTTTTATTATTATAACGTGCACTAAGCACCCTCCACTCCACACTACTCATACAAATACCAGTTATCAATAACCAACACAATAATACACACTCCTCCTCTCACAGACACTTAGCCACCCTTCCTCCCAGCTCAGCTCAGCGTCTGGGCTTTCCCACAGTCCTTTTATACCCCCTTACCCGGAAGTGATTCCTGACCAACAATCCACAAGTCCTCATTACTTCCGGGTCAGAGTAAAAGTCCTTTTCTTCAACCCGGAAGCACGTCGTTCCTTCTGGTCATGTGATCATGACGCACTTCCGGGTTATAGGGCACATAGCAGTCTAAAAGCCTCCCTACAGCGGCTCCCAGTGGTCCCCATGGTATCCAGCAGGGCTGCGTATACAAACTACAGGGTCCATAAGACCCTGCTGTAATTCGGGGAACCTCCATGCTGTTGGGAGGGCTCCACCTGGCGGTCTGGAGGTGTGGGCCGGAATATTTATCACAGTTCCCTCCCCTTAGCGAAGTCCACTGGTGTGGAGCGTCCAGCCCCGCGAGGGCCGTCTTGCTTCAGGAGAACTCGTTAGTCGGGCCTTGGCTGTGCTGTCTAGCCTCCCCAGAGAACGTAGGGGGAATGATGTATCGAACGTCCCTCCGATCCCCTGTCCTCCAAGGACAGCTTCGCCAAACATGGCCCGGACGATGACAGTTATAACAGAGCCGTTGTTCTCCCGGTTGTCTTCCTCTGCGAGACCAGAAACACCTCGGGAACTCCGTTAATCCCGTCTCCGCCAAGGGAGGTTTTATGGCCGTCTCGGTGCTCACCGCCCGTTTCTCTATCTTGTCAGGAGACCCGCTTTTTATTTTGGGGATCTCCTGCTTACTCTGGGGCTTGTGCACAGTTTGGGTCTCTCTATTGGAAGAAGAGAGCCCCTTTGCTGTTTGTGTGCCCGTTGACCTTATTTTACTTGGAGGTGGCGTCTTCAGCACCACATCACCCCGAGAGACAGTACCTTCCAAATGCTCCGGTTTGATTGGCGCTTCCCCCGCCCCTTCTGTTACCAGCGACAACTTCCTTATAGCGCGGGTCGGGGTCTTGAGGTCCGCATCGCTCCGAGGAGCCGTCTCGTACAGCTGCCCCGACTCGATCGGTCCTTCCCCCGACCACTCGGTTACCGTTCCACACTCCCTTGTAGGGCACACAGTGCTTTGGCACCCGCTACTTATTAACCGCGGGCTGGATCACACTGTGTCCCTTTATACTGTACGGTACTGGTTGGACTTACTTGTACCACCACATCAATCAAGACCGGGGCTTCTCGGCCTAATCGCCGCAGGTATTCCTCCATTCTTCTCAGCGGCGCCTTGGCTGTCGTTCCCAGCTCCTCAACTTGCTTCTTCAGTCCCATCAGGCCCTGGAAGAAACTATGCACGGGCTCGAGCAACCTCTCGAGATCCCGTAGTCTAATAAAGTAATTTAACTCGGCCACAGGCAGGCTACAGTCATTACTTGGCTTACCTTCCGGACGGGAGGCAATGAGCACGCCCACTCCTGGCACGTGCTCGGCTGGCTTACGCACAGGATCTTGGGAATTGGAGTTTTCCCGAGGGTCGGGTGGCCGCCACCGGCCGACTGTGATCTGCCTTTTTTAATTTAACGGCAGACCATTCAGTCTCATCCCACTCCTCTTCATCTTTATTTATATTCGGCATTACTTCACTCACCTCCCCCTTCCCCTTCAGGGAGTTTGGTTCCATCAGGGAAAAAACGACCTCACCAATGGAGCGATCCTGACCTTCTCCATTCTGAGATCCTTCGGGCGAGATCACGTGTCCCGATCTGGTGAATAGGACGGTCTCTTCCTGGTCAGGTGACGCTGTGTTTTGCTTGTGGCTTACCCGTCCTGCCCCAGGATAGTCCATGTGACTACTGTTGACGAATAGGCTTTGTCCCTGTAGTCTCCTAGAATGGCTCGACTTCTCCGTATCGCGGCCATCTTGCCTAGATGTGAGGCAGGCGTCCAACTCACCGTCTGCTTTCTGTAGACAGGCCTCTGCAAAACATGAGTAAAAAATCCCCGGCGCTTCAGGCGTTTTTCCGGAACATACCTCCAAACTTGGCAGACGTGTTCCCAGTCTATTTAGGTAGTCCGGTGTGTCCGATATCTGACAGCGCTCCTGCTGTCGCCCCGCTCAGGTTTGCTCGGCCTTACTCAGCGCCTGGTCTTCCTCACTCCCAGTCAGGTAGGTCCATACCTTCTTGGCCTCCATTAGGGCCTGAATCTTTTGGATATGCCCATTCTTTTTTCCCCAATTTCTTCCCCATTGTAATTCGGGGTCTAGCAAGGCTCACAATTGCAGTGCTCTTATTATAGTGTGGCGTTTCTACGTCCATGCGTTCGAGCGTAACCTTCTTAGGGTTTTCTGCCCACATAATTTTTATAAAACAGGTCCTCTGCCAAATCGACGGCCAAAGAATCCTGCCGGCTACGCCAGTGTAGCAGTAGAGGTTGTTATCGACCTCTTGAACCCTCAGGAACCACGCCAAACACCAGGTAAAAGTACAACTATTATTCTTTTTATTATCATAACGTGCACTAAGCACCCTCCACTCCACACTACTCATACAAATACCAATTATCCATAACCAACACAATAATACACACTCCTCCTCTCCCAGACACTTAGCCACCCTTCCTCCCAGCTCAGCTCAGCGTCTGGGCTTTCCCACAGTCCTTTTATACCCCTGACCCGGAAGTGGTTCGTGTCCAACAATCCACAAGTCCTCATTACTTCCAGGTCAGAGTAAAAGTCCTTTTCTTCAACCCGGAAGCACGTCGTTCCTTCTGGTCATGTGATCATGACGCACTTCGGGGTTATAGGGCACATAGCGGTCTGAAAGCCTCCCTACAGCGGCTTCCGGTGGTCCCCATGGTATTCAGCAGGGCTGCATATACAAACTATAAGGTCCATAAGGCCCTGCTGGAATTTGGAGAACCTCCATGCTGTTGGGAGGGCTCCACCTGGCGGCCTGGAGGTGTGGGCCGGAATATTTAGCCGGCCATCCATCACAACATATATACATATATGTCACTGTGCTAGTGTCAGTCGGTGTGTGTTGGGGAAAGCTTGAGTATGCTTCGACCCATCAACCTGTTAAAGGCCCATGGGCGGATAGAACAGGGACCCATAGGATAGAGCCTGGTGCAGCTGAGAACACATTGGGGACTTACTATGGGCACCCGAGTACAGGGACTGCTCCTAAACGTCCCACAAAAGGAAAGCCTTTTGAGAAAGGTGGGAGAGCCCCAGGTTGGCAGGCAAGAGATATAATGGACAGGAGATATAATCCTGCTGAGGCAACTAAGAAGCAGTCTGTAAACTTATGGGCAAAAGTGGTCACGTGGTTAAAACAACATGAAAAAAACAAGCCACCAAAGCCACTTAGTGGGTTACTATCACCGGTTTGTACCCTAGGTTTTCTGAGAGAGCGATGCCCTTGACAAACATCACAAAGAAGGGGAAACCTAATCACGTGGTATGGGATGATACAATAGAGGCTGCATTCAGTGACCTGAAAATGTGTAGCATTTGACACTGTCAGACATGACATTCTACTGTCCAGAATGGAAAATATACTGGGTATCTCTGGCACTGCCTTCCAGTGGTTCAAGTCCTATCTGACTGATAGGCTACAGTTTGTTAGTCTTGGCAACAGCAGATCCAGCACAGCACCAGTCACACATGGAGTTCCTCAGGGCTCTGTCCTTGGCCCTCTTCTCTTCTGTATTTACATGCTTCCCCTTGGCCATATTATATGTAGCTATGGACTGGGTTATCATTTTTAAGCAGATGATACTCAACTCTACTTCAATGTTAAAAGTGGAACTTCATCAGAGCTTTCTCAGCTCACAACCTGCCTTAGTGAAATTAAAACCTGGATGGAGCAGAACACTTTAAAATTAAATTGCAACAAAACTGAACTCCTGCAAATTGGGACTAAAATGCAACTTAATAAAATGAGATCTTTCCCAGTCCATCTTGGCGGTGATCTCATCAGACCTGCCTCTACTGTAAAGAATCTTGGTGTCATTTTTGATTCCTCCCTCTCTTATTACGCCCACATAAATCACATTAAGAAACTTTCTTACTTTCACCTCCGTAACATATCCCATGTTCGCTCCTTCCTCTCCTTCTCTAATGCTGAAAAACTTGTCCACGCTTTTATCACATCCCGCATCGATTATTGTAATTCCCTACTGGCAGGTGCCCCTTCTAATTTTATATCACAGCTCCAGCTTATTCAAAACTCAGCTGCAAGAGTCCTTACTCGAACCAGCAGCAGCGAGCACATCACACCCATCCTGTTCCATCTTCACTGGCTCCCTGTGTCTTACAGAATCGAATATAAAATCCTACTAATAACCTACAAAGCCTTAAATAACCTCGCGCCAAACTATATCAGTGACCTTCTCCATTACTATGTGCCTGCCCGCCCACTAAGGTCCTCTGATTCTGGCAATCTTGTTGTGCCCCTCACTAATCTACACTCCATGGGTGACAGGGCCTTCAGCTGTATAGCACCCAGACTCTGGAATGACCTACCAAAATTAATCAGGTCAGCTGACTCCATGAATTCTTTTAAAAAACAACTCAAAACTCATCTGTTCAGGTAGGCTTATAGCTCTACTTGACTTTATTACCCTTCTCTCAGTTTACCTCTATGTCAAGATGCTCATGTAACCTGTATGTGTGTGCTAGACCATCAATTAAGTTGTCTGTTAGGCTTTTTCTCTGAATTCACTGTCGTAACTTATTCTTCTGTATTTATTTATCTGGTTTGTACAACGCTATATACTGTATACCCTGCCGTTCTTTCTTATATTCTGTAAATGCCTTGAGCATGAGAAAGGTGCTATATAAATAAAATGTATTATTATTATTAGTATTCAACGATTTATACAGTAAGTGCTTTAACTTTTATTCTGCAAGTGTCAATTTTAGCCTATTCTTAGGACTTTCTATCCTTTAAAGTGGTAATGCCTGGTATGCGAATTACCACAGTTAGGCCAAAGCCTACTATAGTAGTTGGTAGTTTCCTGGACTGAATGAGCCTCTGCTGGCCTGGTTGGTGAGGGTCCTGGCCTGCTTCTGGAGACCTTAAACCCTATTCGCCATGTCTCAGACTGTTAATCATAGCACAGTCAATACCCAGCTATACAGTTCCTTCCTTTCGGGTGAAATTACATTTTTTGATTGCGTCTTTAATTAACTGTGTTAGGAAGTTAAAGGAATGAATGGTTGATAACTATTTGTCTCTGAATATAGAAAAAAACAGAAATGTTATTCTTGGGCAGAAGTGACACACACTAGAACAATATTCTATGACTTTTTAACTCAGTTGGTATAAAAATTAGTTTTGCTTAATCTGCATAGAAATCAGGTATTACTGGCACCAGTATATCTTTGAAAAAAACATTACAACAGCTTAAATGTGCAGCTTTAAAGAATTGGAAATTTATGACTGTTTCAGAAAATGGAGGATACAGAAAAATGAATTGAGCCATTTTTTTCTAGGAGGATTGACTACTAAAATCCATATTACTAACCGAGAATGGTAAACCGGATGGCATGGACGCAGGATACCGGATGGCATGGACGCAGGTACACGGCGATGGGACCATGAGACGTACTGCGCAGGTGCGTACAGCGCACATCTCATAAACCGCAAGCGAAGTCGTATCCACCGCGCACGAAGGAGTCACGGCCCAAAAACGAAAGAGCTCAACTGACGTGAATGAGAAATGAAGTAACAATGCGCCCATAGCTAACGACTAACGACACATCCACACAAAAAAGAGGATTCTGCGCTGCAGCCCAGATTCAAACGGAAGAGGCTACGGAGGCCCCACAGGTCCACAAAGATATTCCGGAAGGCGCGGGAAGGTACGAAAGGCAAAGGCGCCTACACAGCATAGTGAAACCCGACATAGTAGGAAGCCGCAGGCGTTACCGCCATATTCTGAGTGGCACTACTGCGGAGTCAAGTTAGGAATAATGTGCTGCTTGGGATTGTACAAACCGCTGAAAGCTTTACACCAAATTCAAACACAATACAGCTCAACGATACAAACACGAGCCCACCTGGATAAGATCAATGAACGCAGGCGCCTACAACGCGCGTCTGAAACTGCGGAAGCAAAGCAGGCATGGGTTCAAAACGAACGAGCTCGACTGACGGATATACAAACACGAGCCCGCCTGGATAAACAACGTGCCCATAGCTAATGACTAACGACACAGCCACACAGAAAAGAGGATTCTGCACTGCACCCCAGAGTCAAACGTAAGACACTACGGGGTCCGCAAAGGTCAACAAAGATAGTACGGAATATTTAAGAGCACACCCATCAAAAAAAAAAATCAATCGTGTAAAAGCACATAGTACACACAAATCATGTGCTCTCAGCGCATATAAAGCGTATAAGGACAATACAGAAACCCAAAGGCATTGGAGAGAAAAAAAGGCAGATAAGAGATTATGAAAGCAGTGGAATTCGAAAGGCTCAAACAAACAATGGCGCGATACACATGCAGACATATGAAAGCAGTAAAATTCGAAAGTATTGTAGCGTCCCACCCAGGTTGAGGGCTTTTTGGTTTTAAGTGACTGTTAGGTCCGATTGAGGGAAGGCGGAGTACAGCACGGAGGACTGATAGCGGGGTACTGATTTGATGCGGTAAGGGGGGTCGTTGGAGAGGGTGCTAGAAAGTTGTGTTTGGGGTTAGGAAGTCAGCGATTGTTCAAGTAAAACTTTTGTGACACTTTATTATGTCAGTCACTACTGTATCAAAGAAAAGATAGAAACAATTGCATTACCGCAAACAAAAGGTGATTAATCATCAGAACCAGGTTTAATTGAAAAAATACCAGGACAAATTGAGGTCTGAAAAAAAGAGTAGACAACAAGGTCTTTTAGCATTCTCATCATTCAATGGACAAAATGTGGATTTACACATTGATGGACCATATGCTATGAGACTCTGTGGTCCCCCAACAGTTAAAGGAACAACAAGTTAAATTGCAAAGAGTACACAATTTGGTCGGGTGTATATTGATGATCTCGGAGAAGCGATACAAATATTAACAGGCAAAGAGAAAGGAGTTGTATATATTCCGCGAATAACATTACACACCAAAGGAGATCGTGATATGCCATTCGTAGTAAAATGTTTACAGTTAACCGTGAGAATAGCTTTTGCTATGACAATCAATAAATTAGAGGGACAAACAGAAAAACAATATTCACTCACGGGCAGATATACGTTGCGTTGTCACAATGTGTCTCCAAACAATATTGTTTTTAATGAACCTTTAAAGTAAAAGTGAAAATAATGAAATTGAAACAATTCCAAAAAAAATATGTAAAATTGTATATCCAATTAACCAAACACAGGGGTTGGCGAGCGAAGCGAGCAGGGGGCGAAGCCCCCTAGTATATTATATTATGCAGTAGCTGTTCCAATTGTTCTTTAGGTAGCCGCATCACTGCTGTTCTTACATTATTGTACTGGCTTCAAGATACGTTCAGGGTTGATTTCAAAATCCTCCTCCTTGCATGTAAAGCCCTAAATGACAAAGGCTCTGCTTACCTATCTGAATTTATCATTAGGATTAACAAAATACTCCTAATAATCCTAACAAAAGGAAATGCTTTTAGCTACAATCTGCTCGCTAACATAAAAGATCCACCTTCAGTTTCAGCTTTAAACTCTAGGTCAATTTTAAAATCTAGGCTGACTAACTATGTTAGTCTAAGATTCCCTGATTACAGCTGCTTATCAACTGGGCATAACGCATTGGTTTGTTAGTGTTTTGTATAAAAATACCAGTAATACAATAATTATGAACCGTTACTAACCCTCTTCTATTCTGTTTCTCTTCTGGGTGTCCTACTGTGTTACTTAGTACCACTGTTATACTTTCAAGCTATTTTACTGCCCTGCAAAAGTCATAGACTGTATAATACTGGGAGCCTCAGAATTGACTATTGGGAAGATTCTATTGGCAGATTACACAGTCCCGCACAGACTTTAACGCAGAATTCCTAGGAAGCAGGAGGAAACTTTTTAGTTGGCCTAGATCTCCAGAACTGTGACTGTTTCTACTTTGTCGGTTAGAACTGACTGTGAACCCCACAACTCACAGGAAGCTGTTGACAGGAATTTTATTATTCTCTCCTCCTTCGTCAACTAGACACAGTTCAATGATAATGCTAATAAATAGATATTGTTAGGTTATCTGATGTGGGGGAATCATACAGTCAGCATGAATAATAAAATCAGGAGCTGCTGGATACAAATGGCATGGCTGACCTGATCTGCAATATGCTTTGCTGCTAAGAGAAGGCACAACTTTTACAAACTTGACGAGGCTGACAATTAGTTATAAAGGTAACTTACCATCATGAAAAAGAAGGGTGAAAAAAAAAAGCCAAATGTGCTGGAACTAATTGTTAGTACTTATTCAAAGATTTACAACTAAGCAAAAAATGTCTCTTCATTATTGTTTAATTTATATGTATTATTACAGAATAATTTCAGATTATTAATTATATTAATGTTTTATAATAAAAAAGAAGAAAAACTGTATTGGAGTTTACCTAATAAATACAGGATAATTGTCACTAATCTATATTTTTAAAACCTAACTTCACCATAATAACAATCACTAACATTCCCACTGGCTCATCATTTTCAAGTGCTCCCACATTTATTTAGGTGAAAATCAGGAACACATATCAAACAACTATTAAAAGTAAACTTTAAAAGGTACAGTGAAATGCCTTAAGTAGTAATGTGTACATAAAGAGAAACATATCTTCTGTGAATGATGTTGGCTATGCAACAATAAATATTTTTATAATCCCCAAAATTACTGTATCATTAGAGATGAATAATACAAAGCAATGGTACTATACTTTGCCCTAGGGTGCAATCATTAAAATAACAAATCTTAACAGCTCCAGCTAATTTTAGAATTTAATTATCAAAGAACAAATCAATTCTATTTATGACCAACTTTGCTTTTGCACAGCAGGACTGAAACATTAAGACTGTCTCAACAAATGACAATAAAGAATTATTATGATTTCTATTATTATAAATGTCTCTGATGCAAGTGAAGGGTGAAAAAACTCACCTCCTGCTACTTCTTTTTCCTCCTCCTCAATGCTTGTTTTGATGCTCTCATACTCTTCATCAATGTTTTGATTGCCACGGATCTGACTGAGCACTCGGCGAGCTTTTTGTGTCTTTCCCTTTTGAATGAGCCACCTTGGACTTTCAGGAAGAAATAAGAACCCCAGGAACTGAATGACACCCGGGGCAATTGAAAGCCCCAGCATGTACCTGTGAATAAAAAAAGAAATGCTTTTCATGGTCACACTCACTGGTATAATCCCTCTTGTTACATTAAAAGGAAAGACATTTGAATAGAATAATGGATATTCTAACAAAAACTTGGACAATAAATAGTAAATGAGCATTTTATTATTCAAAAAAGAAACTTCTTCCTCTTTTACTGCACAATTCTATGCAAAGGTTATACATTTAGGTTGGTTTACAGCTTAAACCATTCTTTTTATAACTGAGTTTATTTTAAAAGGATCTATAGCTAATACTTAAGGAAAACCTAAGTCAATCTATATACTTCTGAACTCATTTAAACCAATTAAGGGGTCATGGAGGAGTGTAGTTTATCCCAGCAGGAAGAATACTACTACACAATGAATGCACAAAAAAGCCCTAAATGGGGCATAAATGTTCAAGGTTCCTAAAACGTTTTGCTAAACAAAAATTAAAACAGGAGCATACTATACAAAGTAAAGTTTGATGGCCACGAGTTTTAACAGAAAAACAGATGTATATTTTGTCAGATTCGTACAAAACCTATAATTATATCCAAACTCAAAACTCACTGCTGGATGAAATAAACTAATAATTGTGGGAAACTTATTTTCATTGTTATAGTTCACAACTACTCAACTCTACTAACTAGAATAATTTTGACAGTCAGAGCAAGAGTTTCCTTATCAATCTCAGCATTTGCTGTACATCTAGGCTAAAGACTGATTATATTCATCTAGCAAACCCTAATTAGAACTGATGATTAGCTTGTTTGTACTTCAACCATTTTTATCAGGCATTTGCTCAAAAATAAAATTGTTCTTGAATACTATTATTTTATGTTTTTCTGGTTTGGTAATTGATGCTACTGCTATATTGCCAAGCAAATACTTCTATTCATGGGAAGTGAGAAGCTTGGAAAATAAAAGCATTCAATCTGCTTCTGATTATGCAGAGTAGCCCATATTTGTGCTTGTATCAGCTGGAAGGTAAAACAGAAACAAGCATGAGCCAAACGTGTGCCGAAAGAAACTTCTCAATCCAAAAGTTCATTTTAAAAGATTTAGTGAAAATTCAAAGCAAACAGTCCAAACAGGAATAAAGAAAAAGGTTGTTAAACACGCAGAATAAAAAGCAAAAAAAAAAGGGGAAAAATGTTTCTTCTTGTTAAACTTCAATTGTTTCTATACTTAAGGATGAATTATTTCGCTGTGCTTCACTTCTCATTCAGTATGTTCTAAACACACGGGTCTGCACATACAAATGAGCATGTTAAGGCATGATTTGAAACAGTGTACCCTCCATAGCTTACTTTCAGCAAGGCAGGTCACTTACTGAGCCTAATCTGTAGTCACAGTGACAAGAAATAGAATATACCAACTCAATTCAGCTTGTGGTGTTATAAGAACCTCTCATAGACTATGCTTTTTTTTATAGACAAACATTTAATATAACTTAGATAACTAGCAAATGGCTCTTACAGTGATGCTACAGAATGCCCAGAAGGCATATGGTGGCTGACTGTCCTAGGACTTGAACTATGACTTAAGTCTGTTATTTAATTATTTTTTATTTTTACTAAAATTGTATTTGATCCAAATCATTTAATTACAAAAGAAGTTATATAAAATAACAATCAAACATAACTTTCAGTATACCCAACCCACAAGATTTATAGGAGTCACACAATTGATCCCATATATCACAGTAACCACACTAATCTCCCACAAACCCTGTGCCTCCAAAAACATTTGCTGGGGTGAGGCCAGAAATACCTGGCATTGTCACATATTATGGTCTAATCCTTGATAACAGTATATTCAAGACAGTTTTAATTTGGACAGGTGTATCCAAAGTATTATTTTAAACTCAGTTACAGAATGTTGTGCATTATCCACTTACACTCCTTGTCTGAGATATTAATGAAGAGATAAAAGTCTGGAAATGCTGCCAATATTGTTCTCCTTGATGCAATGCAAACTGAATTGTTATTTAAGAAAAAAAAAATCAGGCCTGCACATTCATCTGGAAAGATTATAAACACACTTTAATAAAATGGCCCTCTACAAATTTATCCTTAATAATTATATAATAATTAAACATTAAACACAACCATATTATGCTGTATACCTGTAAGAGAGCAATGCAAAAGGACTAAGACAGGAAGGTAAATAGAAGTGAACACAGAGTACCAGGGCCTAAAAGGGTTTTTTTTTTCACATGGAGAGCACTGCAGAAAAACTTTTTGTCACAGTTGAAATGGTTTGTCTAATAAATGACAAATTGAGGTAATTAAGAACAGGTAAGGTGTAATGCGGAAAAGGAAAGTAAAAGAGAAAAAATATGGTGTTCTCCACCTTAATGAGAAGTTTAGTAGCCCTCTAAAATCTGATCAATGTGCCTCGTTTTATTAATTTTTTTGTAATGGGCCTTGATAAGCAAATAAATCAATAATTCAATTAATACTGAGGTGTGAAAAGAACAAAATTTAGATTTAGTATAGTTTAAGGGCTTAAATCAATGTAATTTAGGGTGTCTCCTGTTTAGAGACACAGACACATTAAAAAAATATATATTGTGGCAAGCGGCTGGCAGGACGCCCAGAAGGACCGGAGGAGGGCTTACACCTCCTCCAGACCACGAGAGGGCGACTGCCCTGGTGGCTTTGGAGACGACGGGAACAGAGCAGCTCAACCCTATAGGGGCCCATGGTCACCGCCAGGGGGCGCCCAGATGCCTGAGGAGCCGTGGCCCTCAGCACTTCCGCCACACCAGGAAGTGCTGGGTGGATGAAGACCAGGGACACCCGGAGTGCTTCCGGGTGCACAGCCGGCACTTCCGCCACACCAGGGAGTGCGGGCAGCCGCTCATTGGGAGGCACCTGGAGCACGTCCGGGTGGGTTTAAAAGGGGCCGCCTCTCTCCATTCGATGGCTGGAGTCGGGTGGAAGAGGACGGAGCTCGGAAGAGAGGAGAGGAGTGGAGGCAGTCAGTAGAAGAGGCATTGCAGAGAGAGACCTGGACTAAGGGTGATTGGTGCAGGGGCACTGGGTTATTCGTGGCACCTTTGGTGTCCACCTGTCTGTGTCCGGGCTGCTTTCCACAATATATATATTACTAGGGGGCTTCGTTCACCAACCCCCCGGCCTGCGCTATGCACCAGCCACTTCACGTCTCTGCCACTCACATATGTGGATTTCACTTTCACCAAACAACAAATCTTTTAATTCTCACGGATACGCCTCTTCATTGGGAAGAAACACTACTTTTCGCTGATGGCAATATGAATTAGACAATCTACAAATCTCCGACTTAAAGTTAAAATCTGAACAATATATTTGGCCTCTTTTCGATGTTCTGTTATTTCACCAAGTAATAATTTCCATTTGTTTGCACTAATGCAATCTTTATACTATAATTTTTTTTGAGACTTTTGAATTTTAGTACTTTCATTATCTCTAACCTGCTCTGCATGTGTATTGCTCCAATGTTTTTGAACCTCTTTACGATGTTCTACTTGATCCTCTACACTTTGTGTTTTATTTCCAACCCCGAAATGCAGGCATTAACTAAACAAAGCCTTTGTGACAACAAAGTCAAAAGCAAAAGACTTGATATTGTCAGAAACAGGTTAACTAGAAAATGTCTTACTTCCTATCAAACCAACAGATAAAAGCTATACATCATACAAGCTTTTGTAAGTAAGTACAACTTGAAGGCTTAAATGAAATAACTCATTAGGATGGGAAGTGATTGACACAAATATCAGTGAAAGAATAAAAAAACAGATTTTTAGTACATGGCACCCTTATAATTGTTGATATACAGCAATTTGAACTTCCACCTGGGGCATGAAAGTTCTCTGATACAACATTATAGCAACCTCAGGTATTATACTACAACTTCAACTGTCAAGTTATGCTTAAAGTTATTCACTTAAGACCAAGCTCTAATCGTTTAATACATTTTGAAATGCAGTAAAATTTGAAATCATTTCTAAATTTGGCATACATAAAATAATGGCAATCATCCAATACCAATAAGTATTCATCAAATTCAAAACAGAACCCAAGGGCTTTGATGCAGAGATGTTAAGAAGCAGTTCACTGAGCCAAACGTATTACTAAAATTAATTTAGATATATTAAACTGCCAGTGCATAAAAATAATCCTTTTTGCTAAATATACGTTAAAAATTTGCTATATTTAGGGATGTTTTATATTAAGAATGTCATATTGTAACTCATTTAGATGCAATATATAGTATAGTGCTTGATTGAGAGGATGTTGCTATTATCTTTTTCTAATCCATGTTTTTTCTGTTGTTTATGCTTCTATGAACAGCAAATTTTATGTCATATGACACTGTTGCTAAATTTCTAAATTTAGACTTACTAACATAAATGATTAAAAATTAAAACATACTATTCTAAAGTCCCCATTTAATTTTCTAGATGTTTTTCTATTTGATTAATTTACATGCCTAATTTGTTTATTTCCCTTTTGTTAAACTTTATTTTTATTACTATATACTATGATTATGGTCTCAACAGTGATGCCTTCATGCCCTTCTGTAACATTTTTTTCTAGTTATTGATCACTGCTTTGATTTCGTTCTTCTCTGTTTTCATATTTTCAGGGACTGACTCATTTTGACACTTCCGCCCACAAGCTCTATAAAAATGATGAATGTCATTAAAAACAACATATTAAACTGACAGTACTTATTTGTATAAGTGGTGGACTTCATTTTAATGTTAAACAAATCAGTATTAGAAGCATCTAAATGTCCCTTAACTTTTCTACATTTGTTGGTCTAATTGTACTTAATGTAATCAATATATAATAAAACTAATCTAAAAATAATGAATAATCAGGCAAAACAGTTAAGGTTCCTTAATACAAACTGATTTTTGTTTAGATTTGCTTATAAACAAACAAAGGAAAGTAAATTTATGAAGCTCACTTAATATAGCACATAGCTCCAGGGTGACCTTGACTTTACTTAAATATATGCCGGTTAATATTCCAAGATAGAAAAAAGGTGGGTCTGTGTGGAGATTGTCAAAAATGATAAGGAATTTCCTTAGGCATCTTTTTCCATAGCTGTTCTGTGTTTGTCTATGGATGAGATGATTGAACTACTTTATGCACCTAGTTCATAACCATACCATGATGCAGCTAATCAACAGGCCCACCATTGTAGGCCCGTTGAAAAAAATACTGATTTTCTTTAGCTTTCCTTCATAACATTTCTATCATTATTACAATTAAGAAAACTGACTAAAATGCTATGTACCAACCATGATATACTCTCAACCTTTACTATATGTAAATTAAATTCATAAATCCAAACCATGGAGCCATAAATAAAACAGCAAATAAAATTCTTCAAAATGTGGTTTTGAACATCAATTTAAACTGGAAATGGGCACACAAAATGGTAAATTAAAAACATGAAAAAAGAATAAAATAACAAGTCCCAAAACTAAACAAAAGTTAAACTGTGTTCTGAATAGTTCAAAACCTAAATAAAAAATATCAAAGTGGACAAAAACATTTCTTAAGCCAAGGAAAAATCAACAAAGTTACTGACATTCATAACTTAGCCCTGTGGAGGTGCTCATTAAGCTCTCCCTGGATGATGTGCATGAAAACAACATAAAAAGGAAACAAAGAACATTCTTCTGGACTGGAACCATTCTAATGTGCTTTGCAATGAGAACCCAAAATAAGCAGAACTTTAAATTTCCATTCACAATCCACTGGGGTTTGGAGCTGAAGGGCTAGAAAGATATTCTCACTATAATAACTGAAATTAGCCAGTTTCAGTAAGAAAATATGAAACTGGATGAATTCTGAAATGAACCAAGACAGACAACTTTTTTAGGTGACAGGGTCAACATATTTTATAAGAGAATATGGGCTAATAGACTGTTCAAACAAATAGATGAAAGGAGCCCTCAGATACTGTAGATGTCTCACATAGTAAACCACACTCTTTGACCAACCCAAACGTCTAGAGCCTAATCACATTTGTGGTCCATCATCTATTTAACAGAGGTATTGCCACCTTCAGGTTTTTTCAAACAATCTTCCACATATTGCATAACCAACAATAACTTGCATATTCAACAAAATTACTCAAACTAGGTATCATTGAAAAGACAGAGCCCAACTCCTAAAGAAAATGTTTATTTCCATACAAGCATTACAAAGCTGACATCCTAATAAAAGAGTCATGTAAAGCATTGCAAGCAAATTCTACCAAAGGTAACATAAACTTTCAATTGTCTTGGAATGTGACAATGCATCGATGGAAATTCTCTGGATCTCAGTTGCCTCTCTCCATCTGTCCATGAGATTCTAGGTCATACCCAGAGGTAAGATTACGCATCTAGCCCAATTTAGCACAAAGAGCTGAAGAAATGCAATACAAATTGTGGACTCCTATCTGAAATGATTGAATGATGAAAACTATGAAGATGAAAAATTTCCACAGTGAATATATTGACCTACTCTTTAGTGGTAGGTAAATTCTTTAATAGAATGAAATGTGCACACTTACAAAAATGATCCAGAACTACAAGGATCTTTGTATATTTCTAATTTGATGCAAACTCCATAATAAAATCTATACTAATAACTTCCCATGGCCTAGTATCAAAAGGAATTGGCTGCAACCGCCATGTAGGAAGACCCTTAATAGGTTTTGACATTTATGCTAGAGTAAAACCTAAGTCATTATCACAAACAATATGGTACAAGTTTTGCGACAAGAAATACCATTACAATCATCCTTTGTTTGCATAATACCAAAATGACATACAACATATACTGGTGTGGGCATATTAAGATATTCCCTCTAAATTCTGTGGAGATAAAGGGCATCATGTAAGTTACATTGCTAGGGAGTAGTTGTGATGGTTAGAAATTCTTGTAGTTAAATAATTTTCTACAATTTTAACTGAGAAAACTTTGCAGAATACTGTTTGGAACCCCACAGTGCCTGGAACCTCCATGCGCCCTTTAGCTCCAGTTCTAGATGGAGTACTTCAACAACGACGGGTAAAGTGGCCTTCAGCAAATAAGGAGCAAGAGTAGCTCCAGTTTGACAGTGATATGGATAACATCCTAGAAGCAACTATGAAGGGTGATGCTGATAGGAAACTTCAACTGATAACACCATCATTATCTGTATGGCTGCCAAGAGGATTGGTAGAGTGGAGGAGAAGGGCGCAATACTACCGTATGTGAAGAATCGTAGGGCTTTAAAGATTAATGGACACTTAGACGGCAGATTAAGGAAGAGAGAGATGCTCTATGACAACTTCGCAGCATCCTCAGGAAGAAGTTCAATCACTCTCCGCAAAGCTAAATGACCCGGAAGTAGGGCAAAAGAGAAGGCCAGGAAACGGGAGTTTTTATCTCAAATCCCTTCGTACTCACCAAGCAGTTGTGGGCCAGAAAGGGACTGGCCATCTTGTTTGCTCCCAAGAGGAGATGGACCATTATCTCCACAACACTACTAGTGATGTAGCAAGGGAAGAGGAGCTAGGAGAGTAAGTAGAGCTCTGATCAAATCACTTAGACCCACAACTGATTTTGATAGCAAGGGGACCAGTTGGAAACAGATCAAGGAGGTATTGAAGGCTGCTAAAGCCGGCTCAGCCCCTTGGCCCAGCAGAGTGCCCCATAATGTGTAAAAAAGGTGCCCCAGGCTGTTGCACCGACTGTGGAATATCCTGAAGGTGATCTGCAGGGGCAAGGCGGCCCATCTGTGGGCAGTAGCAGAAGGTGTCTCTGTTCCTAAAGAGGAAAACTCAAGGACATTTGAACAGTTTAGGACAATCTCGCCACTGAGTGTTGAGGGGAAGATATTTTTCAGTATTGTCACACAATATCTGAGTGAATATCTCCGGAAGAACCAGTACATCAACACATCAGTACAGAAGGAGGGAATTCTAGGAGTGCCCAGGAGTACACTAAATTGGCGCTATGTAATCTATTTTTGGACTATTTTCAATCAAAAATTATGACCATATATCAAGGTTTTTCTACCAACTATTCTTCATCTCTGCTGGCCATTTCTACTTCTAAATCTTCAGTTTATTTATCTGAATTTAACCCCACTACATCAACTTATATTGCTGAACAAATATCTAAATTAAATCAATCAAGTACACTTAGACCCTGCCCCTGCTTAACTGATTAAGGCTTGTGCTGATAAACTTTCCACTCCCATTTCTCATTTTATCAAATGTAGTTTCCACACCTGTGTTGCTCCAAGTGATTTAAAAACTGCTGCTGTAACCCCTGTTTTAAAAAAACCTGGCTTAGATCCGTTACAGTTAAAATTTTATCGCCCAATCTCTAATCTTCCATTTATGGCAAGATCTTATACTGTAAAAGGTTGTTGCAGCTCAACTTAATGATTATTTAATCTTGCATGACTTGCTTGAGCAATTTCAATCTGGACTCAGAGCCCTACATAGCACTGAAACTGCTTTACTTAAGGTAACCAATGACTTACTTATAACCGCAGATTCTGGGATGACCGCTGTTCTAGTTCTCCTTTACTTAAGCGCAGCATTTGATACAGTTTTACTGTCCCGATTTTCAGCTATTGGTGTCTCTGGTGCTGCTCTTTCTTAGTTCACATCATACCTTAGTGATCGGCAGTATTATGTCTTCATTAGGGAACACAAATCTGCCACTACTGTACTTCACTCACACAAGGTATCGCTCAAGGGTCTAATCTAGGTCTAATTCTCATTAAAAACATCTATGCTGCCCATTAGGTGAGATTATTAATTAGTATGGTCTAAGGTTCCACTGCTATGGCGATGACACACAACTTCATATAAGAGTTGATGCAACTGCAACATCTTCACCTGTTGCACTGACTGATTGCATTCAGGAAATCAATCATTGGATGACAGATAATTTTTTTATGACTTAATCCTGATCTCTGCCCTCTCTACCCGTCGTGGGCTAAAAATTTACGTTGATGGGATCCTGGCTGAATCTTCAGCATCAGTCCGTAATTTGGGTATCATCTTTGATCAGCTTCTTACGTTTCCACCACACATTATAATGCTCAATAGTACAAACAGCTTTTTTTCATCTCTACAACATTGCTCATCTGCATTCTTTCCTCAGTGTGAAGGATACTGAAACACTGATTCATGCTTTCATCACTACCCGTCTGGACTATTGAAATGTACTGTTTCATGGCCTCCCGACTAAATATATCAATAAATTACAATATGTTCAGAATTCTGCTGCTCGTCTACTTACACACACTAAAAACTCTGCTCACATCACTCCTGCCCTTTATGATTTTCATTGATCACCAGTCTTTTTAAGAATCAAATATAAAATTATTCTTCTCAGCTTTACAGCCCTTCATGGTTTAGCCCCTCATTATCTGTCTGAGCTGCTGCTTCCTTACACTCCTGCTCATGCATTAAGATCATCGGACGCTAACTTACTCATTATACCTAAATACAGGTTAGTAACTATGGGTGGCAGAGCTTTCAGTGTGATAGCCCCTAAAATTTGGAACTGCTCTTCCTCTCAGGAAAAACCTATTAAAATCCTGTTAAAAACACATCTCTTCAATAAGTATTATTCATTTTCTTGTATGTAATTTCTAGATAGATAGATAGATAGATAGATAGATAGATAGATAGATAGATAGATAGATAGATAGATAGATAGATAGATAGATAGATAGATAGATAGATAGATAGATAGATAGATAGATAGATAGATAGATAGATTCTTTATTAATCCCAAGGGGAAATTCACATTTCTATTGTCTTGTTAATGTGTCTATTGAATTGTAAAGTGTCCTTGAGTGTACAAAAGGCGCTGCATAAATAAAACATTATTATTATTACAGTAATCCCTCGCTATATTGCGCTTCGACTTTCACGGCTTCACTCTATCGCGGATTTTATATGTAAGCATATTTAAATATATATCGCGGATTTTTTGCTGGTTCGCGGATTTCTGCGGACAATGGGTCTTTTAATTTCTGGTACATGCTTCCTCAGTTGGTTTGCCCAGTTGATTTCATACAAGGGATGCTATTGACAGATGGCTGAGAAGCTACCCAACCAGAGCGCGTATTACCTATTAACTAAAACTCCTCAAATATATTGTGAGCACGGGGGCTCCTCAAAAAATACTGAAAGATTACCTTCACATTGCTCTCTTCCTTGCTGGGCTTAAATGTGGCTGTTTTGTCAAGCGATATGCTTCCTGCATGTTGCTTCGTATACTTAAAAGCTCGAACGGCACGTATTGATTTTTAATTGTTTGTTTTTCTCTGTCTCTCTCTCTGACATTCTGTGCTCCTGACGGAGGGGGTGTGAGCAGGGGGGGCTGTTCGCACCACTAGACGATACGGAGGCTCCTCTAAAAAAATGCTGAAAGGCTACCTTTACATTGCTCCTTTCTAGCAGCTGCGTTGTCCGGTGGTGCTTCGCATACTTAAAAGCCCAAACAGCCCTATTGATTTGTTTGCTTTTCTTTCTCTCTCTGCCATTATCTGCTCCTGACTCGCACTCCTTTGAAGAGGAAGATATGTTTGCATTCTTTTAATCGTGAGACGGAACTATCATCTCTTTCTTGTCATGGAGCACAGTTTAAACTTTTGAAAAATAGACTAATGTTTGTTTGCAGTGTTTGAATAAAGTTCCTGTCTCTCTACAACCTCCTGTGTTTCTGTGCAAATCTGTGACCCAAGCATGACAATATAAAAATAACCATATAAACATATGGTTTCTACTTCACGGATTTTCACCTTTCGCGGGGGGGTCTGGAACGCAACCCCCGCGATAGAGGAGGGATTACTGTATTATCATTATTATTGGATGTACCATTTCAGTGATTCTCTTTACTTTGGCAATGAATATCCTGGTTAAGTCAGCTGTGGAAAAGCGTTGAGGCCCGCTGACCAAGTCCAGAGTCAGAAAACACCCCATTAGAGCCTTTATGAATTACCTGATAATAACAACATCTATGCCAAGATGTTGATGGATCCTACTGGGCTTACAGAGACTCATCATTTGGGCTAGGATGTGCTTCAAGACGGCTAATTCCAGGTCTCTAGTATTAAGGAAAGAGAATGTGACTGATTGGTTTTGCTCCACTCTGGATGATACACAAGTTCCTTCTATTTCTAAGAAACTGATCAAGAGCCTTGGCAAGATCTTTGACAACACCCTGATGGACTCTAGATCTATCAAGGCCACAAACCAGAAGCTGGAGGCTTTGTTGGTAACGGTGGATAGGTCAGGCCTACCAAAGTGTTTTAAAACCTGGATTTATCAGCAAGGTGTACTTCCCAGGACCTTGTGGCCACTGCTAATTTATGAGGTTTCACTGTCAACTGCAGAGGGCTTTGAGGGAAGAATCAACCACCATCTCCGTAAATGGTTGGGCCTCCCACAAAAGACTGAGCAGCATTGCTCTGTATGGGAGAAAAACAAACTAAGACTCCCTTTGAGTAGTCTGAATGAGTAGTTTATGGTTATCAGCACAAGAGAGATGCTTCAATATAGGGAGTCTAAGTAACCCTACAGTCTCCAAGGCTTGCATTGAGATAAGGACTGGAAGGAAGTGGAGGGAGGAGGATACAGTGGATAGGGCAGAGACAGAGCTATGCCACAGGACTCTGGTGTGGCCAGTGACATCTGGTCGAGCAGGGCTTGGGAGCATACCACAAACCAGTTATGATAGGGCCTGTACCACCTGGTACAAGAGAAAGTGAGAGCAGGGGTCAAGGAACTTGAGGGAAGTCAAGTGGTAGGAATGCTATGGACCGCAAGATCTCCTGGTCTGAGCCCTGGCAGGTTGAGCCCTTCCAGATCACGTTTCCAAGCTCTCTATGATGTCTTGCTAAGTCTATCCAACCGCTTCTGCTGGAGCAAGGTTGACGCTCCAGAAGACCCCTTATGCCAGAGAGAAGGGGAACTTGAACATATCCTTAGCAGTTGCCTGAAAGCACTGGGTGAGCTTCAAAATTGCTGGAGGCATGACCAAGTATTGAAGGTAATTACAGGAACAATTTCAAGTGCCAGAGACCAGATCAAGTGCACCAGACCACTGAGACAGATGATTGCTTTTGTCAAAGCGGGAGAAAAGCCCAGACATCAGCCAAGGGTAGCACTAGGGCTCTTGGGAACAGCACCAGACTGGCAGGTGAAGGAAGTAGAGACTACCTTGAGCCCAGACATCGTCTTGTTTTCAGAAACATCCAAGCAGCTGGTTACGCTGGAACTTGCAGTTCCTTGGGAGGAGAGGATGGAGGAAGCCCATGAGCATAAGAAAGAAAAGTATGTTGAGTTGGAGGAAGACTAGCTGTTTTGTCTTGGTAGAGTTCTATATTACTCTACTTTCCCCTTTTGTATTATCAATGTGTAGCCTTTGTCAGAATGCCTCAAATCTCACAGACTTACCACTGTTTACAAGGTATTGTAGTTTATAATTCCTCCCCACCTTACCTCCTACATTTATAACCTCAGGCAACTAGGTGTAGTAAAAGACAAGCAGGAGTTAAGTTATACTTTAAATAATGTATTATTGATAACTAGCCCACCCGCAGCGTAGCATACACCGCATAATTATTTATTGATGGGTGAACTCTTCCTGAAAGACACAGTTGTCCAAATGGGGTGGGTTTGAGGATACGACTGTCAGTGAATGAAAAGATGGAACTCTGGAGAGAGCAACATACAATTGTCCGTGACTGAAAACTGGTTGTGGCAGATACAGGCATATCTTTTTGAAAGTTTGGCCCTGTGCCTTATTAATTGTCATTGCAAAGGCCAATCTAACAGGAAATTGTCTGCGTGTAAAAGTAAAAGGCGAATTTGAATCTGATGGGGTCAGGGATATCCGGGGAATAGGGACAGTTTGTGAGGTAGGAGCTGCGATAGTTTTACACTCCAGTACATTGCAGTGAATGCGGGTAAGTCAGTCTAGTGCCATTACAGAGACTTCTTGCTGGCATGTGATTTCTGAGAAGCATGACGACTGAACCTATTTTAATTTTGAGTTTATGCAGAGGCATGCCAGTGGGAGTAAGACTGTTAAGAAATTCTTCGGGGAATGAAACTTGATCTGCGGGACTGTCTGTGACGATGTAGTCAACGCTGGTGACTGATAAGTTTCGGTACTTGTTCATTAAGGTGTAGCGAGTCTTCGTTGGTGACGCTTAATATAGCTCGCGAACTGAGTTTTTCCGGAGTCACAGTTGAGAAGTCGATGTCGCCATATAGTTGTTGAACGGGATCAGAAATAAAAGGAAAACAATGTGAAGGTAATGGAAGTGGGAGGAGGGTTAGAGTTGGCGGGCGGAGCTCTGTCATGCGTATCCCATGATGTGGGAGGAGGGTTAGAGTTTATGCGGAGGCATGCCAGTGAAACTTGATCTGCGGGATCGTCTGTGACAATGGAGTCAACGCTGGTGAAAGTTACTTCGTCGGTAGGGATAAGTTTCAGTACTTGTTCATTAAGGTGCAGTGAGTCTTCGTTGGTGACGCTTAATATAGCTCGCGTACTGAGTTGTTCCGGAGTCACAGTTGAGAAGTCGATGTCGCTAAATGCAGTTCTCATGGCAAGCCTGTAAGCATACAATTGGAGCTGCGTGACTCATGCTCTTTTCGCGGTTCGCTTTTCCTCAACATGGGTCAATTGTATGTGCCAGCCTGCATCTCCGTAAGGGAATAGCAGTGGATAAACCATGGGGTCACAGTTCATATTGAGTACAGAGATACGCTTGCAAGCATCTCCCCTTGGGTATATGCAAATGTCGCGTTGTGCAGGAGGTTCCCCGTCTTCACCTACAAAGATAGCAGCAACATCAGTTTGACAGGACGGGGCGTTATACCTTCTCATATCCAGAGTTGGATTTTCCATGAATATCATTCGTACAGCAGCAACAGGGTTACTGTGAGTGATAATGTCATGCATTTGCATGTATGACTTAGCGAAGGGATTAACCTGTCATAGCATTTTGTCTAGTTGCAGCAACAAAATCTCACTGCAAGCGCTATTACCTGATGCAGGAATTTGTATAACATTGAAAGAAGAGTTGTTTCCATGAAATACATGTGAAGCGGTGGCCATGTTAGGAAAATGAACAGTCAACTTGGCTCAGAGGTGCATGTGGACCGTAGCACAGACCAAAGCAACTCAGGATGTGTTTGGAAAATGAACAGTCAACGTGACTCACAGGTACATGTGGACTGTACACAGACGAAAGGAACTCAGGTGAGGAGTTGGGGGCGGGCACATGAGCAGGCAGTGCGCATGCCTCGAGAGCAAGGGTGGACGTGGGAGAAAGCGACTCAGGAGGAGAGTTACAGTTGGCGGGTGGAGCTCTGTTGTGCATATCCCATGATGCGGGAGGAGGGTTAGAGTTGGCAGGCGGGGCTCTGTCTCGTGTGCGTGCGTATCCCATGGTCGGGCGACTTGGTGGATTATATATAGAAAAGCAGCCGGAACCGAAAAGAACAATGAAAAGTCAATGTGGCTCAGGTGCATGTGGACTGTAGCAGAGACGAATGCGACTGAGGCGGTGTTTGGTGAGGTGTTGCGTGCTGGCACATGAGCAGGCAGTGTGCATGCCTTGAGAGCGAGGGTGGACTCGGGAGGAGGGTTAGAGTTGGTGGGCGGGGATCTGTCGTGCGTATCCCATGACGCAGGAGGAGGGTTAGAGTTGGCGGGTGGGGCTCTGTTGTGCATATCTCATGGTCTTAGAGTTGGTGGGCGTGGCTCTGTGAGTTGGCGGGCGTGGCTCTGTCATGCATATCCCATGGTCTCTGTCTTGCGTGCCATGGTCAGCTGCTTAGTGAATTGTTGGTGGGCGGGGCTCTGTGAGTTGGCGGGCGTGGCTCTGTCTTGCATGCGTCTTGCTTGTCATGGACTTAGTGAATTATATATATAGATATTCAAAAATAATAACAACTAGCAAAATACCCGCGCTTCGCAGCGGAGAAGTAGTGTGTTAAAGAGGTTATGAAAAAGAAAATCAAACATTTTAAAAATAACGTAACATGATTGTCAATGTAATTGTGTTGTCATTGTTATGAGTGTTGCTATACACACACACATACACACACATAAACATATATATACATATATACATATCTACATATACACATATCTACATATATATATATATATATATATATATATATATATATATATATATATATACATATACACATCCACATATATATATACATATATCAACATATATATACACACATACACACACACATATACATATATACATATACACATACATAGATACACATACACACACATACATATATATACACACATACATACATACATACACACACACACACATATATATATATATATATATATACACAGACACATATATATACATATATATTTACATATCTACATATATACACATATCTACATATATATACACATCAACATATATATACACATATATATATATATACATATCTACATATATATATATATCTAGACATACATACAAAAATACATTGACACATATATATATATATATACATATCTACATATATATATATATATATATATATATATGTAATTGTGTTGTCACTGTTATGAGTGTTGCTGTCATATATATATTATATAATATACACACACACACATATACATATATATACATATGTACATATACACATATATACACATATGTACATATACACATATATACATATATATATATATATATACATATACACATCTACATATATATACATATATATATATATACACATATCACACATATATATATATACATACACACATACATACATACACATACATATCTACATATATATATATATATATATACATATCTACATATATATATATATATATATATATATACAGTAATCCCTCGCTATATCGCGCTTCGCCTTTCGCGGCTTCACTCCATCGCGGATTTTATATGTAAGCATATTTAAATATATATCGCGGATTTTTCGCTGCTTCGCGGGTTTCTGAGGACAATGGGTCTTTTAATTTCTGGTACATGCTTCCTCAGTTGGTTTGCCCAGTTGATTTCATACAAGGGACGCTATTGGCAGATGGCTGAGAAGCTACCCAGCTTACTTTTCTTTCTCTCTCTCTTGCGCTGACTATCTGTGATCCTGACGTAGGGGGTGTGAGCAGGGGGGCTGTTCGCACACCTAGACGATACGGACGCTCGTCTGAAAATGCTGAAAGATTATCTTCACGTTGCTACCTTCTGTGTGCAGCTTTTAACTATGCTGCACGGTGCTTCGCATACTTAAAAGCTCAAAGGGCACGTATTGATTTTTTTTTATCTGTCTCTCTCTCTCTCACTCTCACTCTCTCTCTGCTCCTGACGGAGGGGATGTGAGCTGCCGCCTTCAACAGCTTTGTGCCGCGGTGCTTCGCATACTTACAAGCCAAACAGCCCTATTGATTTTTTTGCTCCTTTGAAGAGGAAGATATGTTTGCATTCTTTTAATTGTGAGACTGAACTGTCATCTCTGTCTTGTCATTGAGCACAGTTTAAACTTTTGAAAAAGAGACAAATGTTTGTTTGCAGTGTTTGAATAACGTTCCTGTCTCTCTACAACCTCATGTGTTTCTGCACAAATCTGTGACCTAAGCATGAGAATATAAAAATAACCATATAAACATATGGTTTCTACTTCGCGGATTTTCTTATTTCGTGGGTGGCTCTGGAACGCAACCCCCGCGATGGAGGAGGGATTACTGTATATATATATATATATATATATATATATATATATATATATATCAAATGAATGTCAACCTTTTGTAGGGTCTGTCCCTGAGACTTATTAATTGTCATAGCTAAGCAGAGGCTTAGTGGAAATTGGAGGCATTTGTATTGAAATGGGAGATCAGAGGGTATAACGGGGATGCGAGGAATAAAAACTCTCTCCCCTGAGCCACCGCCAGTAAAAATAGTTGCTTCAATGAGGTTGTTTTGCAGACACGTGACCTGAAGTCTCGTGCCGTCACAAAGTTTCAGTGGCTGTACGCAAATCCACAATCGGTTTCATATTGTTTTCGTACCTTACCAATTGTGTAATGTGTTTTTTGAACAGGTTTGATTCATCAAAGTGATCACTCCTGCTGCGTTCAGTCACTTCACGTGAGCAGCTCTCTTGTGTGATGTTGCGATGTCCAGGGGTTTATTTAATGTTAGCTAAGACCCGGCAGTTAAAAGTTTCTCGCTACAGCAATTTTAACTCTGTCACAAAGTGATCCAAACTGTCGTTTTTACCTCGTGTCTTCTCATTAAACTTGTATCTCGCGAATATGGCATTGCAAACGGCAGCGGGTTAGTTCACGTGCTTACATGGGAGGCGTGATGACGCGATATATTTTGATATATATCAAAATACCCGCGCTTTGCAGTGCTGAAGTACTGCTTTAAAATTTTTATTAAGAAGAAAAGTAAACCTTTTTAAACTGAGGGAAAATGAATCAATAATTATTTCTTAAGGATCTCTTTGTATACCATGTTGTCAGTTCGTCCTTCCCGTTCTAATATGACCAAGCTGTGTGCTGAGCTTACTCTTGAGCATGAAATCTAACGTGGTTTGTGCCCTTCAGAATGAAAACAGTTTGCATTCACCTTTTTAATAAAAGGCGAGCTTTTAAGCCTGAGAAATCACCCCGTAAATGCACACGTTTAATTGCACGTGTTAATATGTATGCTTACACAGTATTAAAAGACACTCAAAAATTAACGTCATTTACCTTCGTTCCCGCGTTTGACTCATGCTGTAAATCTCTTCCTTGTTTTTAGTTCACGTGATTACGTAGGAGGCGTGATGACGCGATACGTGACTCCGCCTCCTCCATTACAGTATATGGACAAAAAACAGGTTCCAGTTATGACCATTACGTGTAGAATTTCGAAATGAAACCTGCCTAACTTTTGTAAGTAAGCTGTAAGGAATGAGCCTGCCAAATTTCAGCCTTCTACCTACACGGGAAGTTGGAGAATTAGTGATGAGTCAGTCAGTGAGGGCTTTGCCTTTTATTAGTATAGATAAGTAAAGTACAAGTGAATATTGGCAACCATACAACCTGATAAATGCTGATGTGTAGTTTCAGACGGTACACAGACTTGTTTATTACTTAAAATGTCCCTAGTTAAAGCATCATTTTTGGTCAGCTTTCATCAGAACAAGCCACATGCCTTTCTCAATATGGCTGCCAAGTTGTGCTCCACATTGCAATGGTGTGACAGAAAGATGCTTCTTCATGTTGATGTTTGTAACAGTGATAGGGAGTGGTAAAACAACCAAATTTATGCATTCTTTGTCCAAACCCTTAGCCTCCCAAGTCATACACTGTTAAAAACAGTCAGTTGTCTGAAATGTGCTTACCAAAACCATACTGTACATAGAACAGACATCTAAACCAATGTTAGATGCAGAATCCCAGTTCGCTTAATTAGAATTTGAAGGGTTATATTTTCCCTCTAACTTTGAGTAGCACTATCTTTCCAGAGTCAGAAGAGTTGGAGCATACAAGCTTTACTTCATACTACATCTGGTTTGCAATTTCCTGATGCATGTGACCAGAAGAGTACATTGTAGGACTTCCAAAGGTGGTGTGTGTATCATGTTTGAACTATGTGTACATCTTTTGACTCACATCACATGCTCATAAAATGAGAAACATATTAACTCAAAATAGCCCAAAACTCCAGAATTATTACTCTGCTTAGAAAATAAAATCCTTTAGAAAAATAAAAATAACACATACCTCCATCCATCCTTAGGAAGATAGCTGAAGGCCCCATCAATGACACTGGCAAAAAATTGTCCTCCAGTGATAAACAATGTGTTGACAGTTACTAATCTTCCTCTTAACTGTGGAGGGGCAGACTCAGCAATATACACAGGTACAGTCATGGAAGCAATTCCTAAGGAGAAAAAAAATTACAGCTTTATAGTTACATTTCTGTCACAAAATGAAAAGAACAGATGAAATACAAATTGGATTATATTTTAGCCCAGATCTCTAGGTGAATACTTATATTTCAAATCTTTTAATAAATGTCAAAAACTAAATAGAGTTCAGACTCAATCAAGAAAACTAAATAAAGTATTTCAATTTTATTTCTAAGGATCTTAACTTAAAAGCTATTATTTTTGTTTTGTCATATTATAAAACACTTCCATTTGTTATTGTAGAAATAAAAGAAACAAATAAACAAAACTAATAACAGAAATATTAATGTTTGTGATAGTGTGTAACAGCAAAGTAGGCAGAGTTGTATTTTCTTATAAAGCATCAACAAAAAATTATCTGTATTTCCTTTGACTAAGGATCTTTGATCTAATTATCTAGCTTTGACTTGTACAAGGACCTTCAGATCGAATTTTAAGCCAGATATGATTTGTTCTCATGTTATCGTCTCCACAGTACAGGTGATTATTGTAATACACTTGTTTTTAAATTAAATAAATGTGACGAAAAGTGAATTAAGTTACAGGGATGTGCAAGCTAATTTTAACTTTGGGGGTGGCTATGTAAAAAAAAAATGTTGATGAATAATCTATTGCAAAATATCAATACTACAGTAGTAAAATGATATTTGACAAAGTACATGATGACTTGGCAAAGAACAGCGACAAGTAATAATGTACTCAAAATAAAAGTACCAAAGAAATTAAGTTTCAACAACTAGGAAAGGGCACTCCCTTGCTGATTGATATTAGCTTATTTGTTTAAATATAATTTGTTAATTTGTAAACACAAGGAATGGATGCAGAGATAAAATCTAAATAGAAAAACATTTTGTAAGTTCAGCAGTGTAAATAAAACCTTATTAGATGGCATGGTAATTAACATATCGGATATCATTAAAGGGTGGCACAGTGGCGCAGTGGTAGTGCTGCTGCCTCGCAGTAAGGAGACCTGGGTTCACTTCCCGGGTCCTCCCTGCGTGGAGTTTGCATGTTCTCCCCATCTCTGCATGGGTTTCTTCCACGTGCTCCAGTTTCCTCCCACAGTCGAAAGATATGCAGATTAGGTGCATTGCTGATCCTAAATTATCCTTAGTGTGTGCTTGGTGTGTGGGTAGCACCCTGCGGTGGGTTGGCACCCTGCCCGGGATTTGTTCCTATCTTGCACCCTGTGTTGGTTGGGATTGGCTCCAGCAGACCCCATGACCCTGTGTTAGGATATAGCGAGTTGGATAATGGATGGATGGATATCATTAAAAGATACAAAATTTCCAGTATGTTGCTAGTGTGAAATTGCCTCATACAATGCATATGTAGGACATGTCATTCTACTTTGAGATAACATATTAATTACACACAACCTTCTAAACCTCTTAACCTTTTCAGGATTAAATGGAGCTGGTGCCGACGAGACAGAATTAGGTTCAAAGGAAGCATGGATGAGACATAATTTAATCACTGGGCACACTTAAATACACCTCCACATCGGCCAATTAAGAGACCTGGTTGGACAAGACACAAGTCCATTACAGGAAACGTGCACAACTCCCACTGCTGGCTAATGTAGGGCTGTTATTTATTCAAACAAACATGACTTTGAGATATGGTAGGAAAATCAGACTACCCAGAAAAAAAACCAAGTACATATTGGCAGAATAGGTAAATGTCACACAGACAGCAAACATGCTGAAAATCAAATTCATACTCTAGAATTGTTATTTGTTTTCAAAAAATAATTGTTATCTATATGCAACCTTGCTATAAATAACCATCCATCTATCTGTGTTTCTGGAATCTAATTTAGCATCACAAGCCCCAAGATTTGCCAATTAAAGCAACATGAAAGTCTTTGAAACTCAGGAGTAAAATGGGAGAATTTGGAGACATAGAAGAGCATGCAACACCATAAATAATAAATACACATTGAAGAAAATTAGTCAACAAGCCTTACGGGTTGTTACTGCAATGACTAATTCGATCAGTGTCTGATTTCAAAGTTGGTTAAATGTGTCTTCTGAAATCTTTTGTGTGCTTTTGTAATTATTTCTTTGTGTTTCCTTGGTCTTACTGGCAGTTCCTTATTTTAGTGTGAATTAAGCACACTCAATAATCAAAGACACTGTAGTTTACACATTAACTGATTATGCAGACTTTTCAATTGTAAACTAATATCAAGATAGTGTTAAAGGATAGGCAACATATATGTGTGTGTGTACTAGTATATACTAGCTGGATTACCCGGCTTGTCTGGGCTATTCATAGTTGAAATATGAAACAAAATACTGTATTCATTTTGATTTGATTAGAATATGATATTATGATATGATTATTTTTATAGTATTTGATGTATATATTATTTTATATATATTTTTATATTTTGTATTTATATATTTCATTATATATATATATATATATATATATATATATATATATATATATATATATATATATATATATATATATATACATATATATATATATATATAAATATATATATATAGTAGCAGTTGAGGTATGTGTCCACCTCTTGAACCCTCAGGTACCACTCCAAACACCAGGTAATAGTACAATTCTTCTTTATTGTACAATAATCACGTGCACAAAGCACCCTCCACTCCACACTACTCATATACTCAATATTCACTATAATAATCGCAATTCTCTCTCCTCCTACTCCCAGACACTTAGCCACCCTACCTCCCAGCTCAGCTCAGTGTCTGGGCTTTCCCAGAGTCCTTTTATAGACCCTGACCCGGAGGTATTCCTGCCCAACAGTCCACAATTCCTTATTCCTTCCGGGTCAGGGTAAACAGTCCTTATCTTCACCCCGGAAGCACGTCGTTTCTTCTTGTCCCGGGATTATGACGCACTTCCAGGTTATAGGGCATATATGAGACCCCGGGCCTCCCAACAGCGACTCCTAGTGGACCCCAAGGTATCCAGCAGGGCTGTGCATAAAAAGTACATAGTTCATGAGGCCCTACTGGAATTCGGGGCTCGACCATGCTGTCGGGAGATCTCCTCCTGGCGGCCTGGGGGTGAGGGCCGGAATAGGAAGCCGGCCATCCATCACAATATATATATATATATATATATATATATATATATATATATATATATATATATATATATATATATATATATATATATATATTGCCTGTGAGTTAAATTTGATAAAGGTCAGCAGATCATCAAAAAACAGTTTAACCCTTTACATATTACGGCTAGAACACTTCCTTATAAACCATGTTTCTAATCATTTTTTTCTTGTGCCAAAATGACCAGACTGCTGGATGAGCTGACTCTCAAACATGCAACATAAAATTGACCGTGTGAGAAACTGTCTTCCTTTAAGTCCACTGTGGCAAAACTTAATTTCTAATCTTGAGACTTATTGATGGTCAAGGCAAAACAGACTTTAAGGGGGAACTGCAATCTCTTGAATTCAAAGGGGAAATCAGAGGGTATTAAGGGTATGCACGGTATGAGCACTGACTCCCCTCACACACACCCGGTCAATATTGTCGCCTCAATAATATTGCTTTTTAATGCTGATACCTGCAGCCTGGTTCAAATACAGAGTTTGGGCGGGTGTAGGTTTCGCAGGAACACCACTGAAGCACCCACTTTCAAAATAAGCCTATGGGTTGGGAAGCCCAGTGCTTTAAGCATATTAAGAAATTCAACAGGATAGTTTGTAGCATCATCCATATTTAGCACCGAATCTACTGATTTGTATTCCATTAAAGCCCCTTCAAAAGAATTTAATAAGATGTAGCTGATGACGCTTGCTTGATCATTTTAAGGGCCAAAATAGCACACTCGCATATCCATTCCATAGGTTTATTATGGATGTAGGCAATATCAGGATATATTTTGGAAATTAAGTCTTCCACAGTGGTCACGATAAAACAGAGTTCAGAAGGGATGATAAGTTTACCATCTGATTCTGGACAATCGCCATGCCCCATTTTGAGCAACAGGTCTGAAAACTGACCAGCAAAAACATCACCCCTTAGATGGACTCTCATATTTTTGGTCAGTTTGAGTATGGTCACCAATGGCCACAGATAAGATCTCTAAAAACATGCTTTAACTTCATCTGGTAGTGTTCCTCTGGGCACTACTGGTAATGTTTGACAAAAATCCCCTGCTAACAACACTGTAACTCCACCCATCACCTTACTATTAACCCTGATATCTTGAAGGCTTCTATTCAGAGCTTCAATACCCCTTTATATACCATAAAGTATCTATCTATCTATCTATGTATGTTGCTTTCATCCCAAACAATAAGCTTGCGTATCATTTCCCCATTACTATTCAACATTTCGTCAGCTATTCTGTTATAGTGAAATAAATCATATTTGTGGGACAAAATAGGAGCTGTAATAAGATATTTTTTAAAAGTGTATGTAATCTGAGAAAAAAGAGGTTGAAATGCAAAAAATATTATATTTATGAGGATATCGAACAGAATAAACGAATAGAGATATCTATTTGTGATATCTATTGTGATATCTATATATGATAGGAATATCTATTTGATAAGTGTTTAAAAAGGAAAAAATTGCACTAAAAAGTATAGTTTTACAAATTAGAACTGAAAGTAATATCAAATGCACAGGCATGTTGCCTAGACAGACAAATGTCACATTTATAATGAAGCGGCCGGCGCTGCGCTGCTACTTATATACTCAGCGGCAGAGGTGCACACGCAGTATGAACGCTATGACTATTATTCTGTTATAATTCTTAGTAGTAGCTAATAATTACACAATTGGTGTGCATGTTAAAAAGACGAAAATTAAAATGTTTTTAGTGTAGAAACAGTATTTAAGTATTAAAATGTGTTTATTTCTATGTATTGAAGAGTCTGTATACTAATTCTTGTGTATCTCAGTCAAGTAGTTTACAGGTATTAGTTTAAAAATGTTTAGCCCTCCTTTTCACCCCCTCAGGGGTTACATTTTGAAAAACACTGAAGCACGTGTTTATTTCTTTTGTAGAGCATATTTATCAAGTTTGAAGACCAAAGTCCTATTTTAATTTTTTTTCCATACAAGCTTGCACACCCTGTATCACCCCTGCAGGTGTTGAATTTCGAAAAATCCAAAAATACGTGTTTATGTTTTTTTTACTGAAGTGTCTGTATACCAATTTTGTGTTTCTCAATTAAGAAGTTTGTGATATACAGGTGTCACTTTAAAAAAGTTTAACCCCCCCTTTCACCCCCCAGGGGTTGAATTTCAAAAAAATCCCTTCTTCATAGCTGCCAACAAAGGTGTCTACTGTCCAAATTTCACGTTTGTAGCTCCGGCAGTTTTGGCTGTGCATTGATCTATTATTCAGTCAGTCTCTGTACAGTTTTATACATATATATATATATATATCTATATCTATATCTATATCTATATCTATATATATATATATATATATATATATATATATATATATATACACACATATACAGTACTGTGCAAAAGTTTTAGGCAGGTGTGAAAAAATGCTGTAAACAAAGAATGCTTTCAGAAATATAAATAATGATTGCATTTTGTAAATTGATAACAATAAACAAAGTGAGCGAACAAAAGAAAAATCTAAATCAAATCAATATTTGCTATTACTACCTTTTGCCTTCAAACCAGCATCAATTCTTATAGGTACACTTGAACGAAGTCAGGGATTTTGTAGGATTATAGTCAGGTGTATGATCAACCAATTATACCAAACTGGTGCTAATGATCATCAATGTCACACATAGGTTGAAACACAGTCATTAACTGAAACAGAAACAGCTGTGTAGGAGCCTTAAAACTGGGTGAGGAACAGCCAAACTCTGCTACCAAGGTGAGGTTGTGGAAGACAGTTTCATGTCATTGCAAGATTGAGCACAGCAACAAGACACAAGGTAGTTATACTACATCAGCAAGGTCTCTCACCAGACAAAGATTTCAAAGCAGACTGGGGTTTCAAGATGTGCTGTTCAAGCTCTTTTGAAGAAGCACAAAGAAACGGGCAACGTTGAGGATCGTAGACGCAGTGGTCGGCCAAGGAAACTTAGTGCAGCAGATGAAAGACACATCAAGCTTATTACCCTTCGAAATCGGAAGATGTCCAGCAGTGCCATCAGCTCAGAACTGGCAGAAACCAGTGGGACCCAGGTACACCAATCTACTGTCCTGAGAAGTCTGGCCAGAAGTGGTCTTCATGGAAGAGTTGCAGCCAAAAAGCCATACCTCCGATGTGGAAACAAGGCCAAGCGACTCAAGTATGCATGAAAACATAGGAACTGGGGTGCAGAAAAATGGCAGCAGGTGCTCTGGACTGATGAGTCAAAATTTGAAATATTTGGCTGCAACAGAAGCCAGTTGGTTCATCGAAGGGCTGGTGAGTGGTACAATAAGGAGTGTCTGCAGGCAACAGTGAAGCATGGTGGAGGTTCCTTGAACGTTTGGGGCTGTATTTCTGCAAATGGAGTTGGAGATTTGGTCAGGATTAATGGTGTTCTCAATGCTGAGAAATACAGGCAGATACTTATCCATCATGCAATACCATCAGGGAGGAGTATGATTGGCCCCAAATTTATTCTGCAGCAGGACAACGACCCCAAACATACAGCCAAAGTCATTAAGAACTATCTTCAGCGTAAAGAAGAACAAGAAGTCCTGGAAGTGATTGTATGGCCCCCACAGAGCCCTGATGTCAACATCATTGAGTGTGTCTGGGATTACATGAAGAGACAGAAGGATGTGAGGAAGCCTACATCCACAGAAGATCTGTGGTTAGTTCTCCAAGATGTTTGGAACAACCTACCAGCCGAGTTCCTTCAAAAACTGTGTGCAAGTGTACATAGAAGAATTGATGCTGTTTTGAAGGCAAAGGGTGGTCACACCAAATATTGATTTGATTTAGATTTCTCTTTTGTTCATTCACTGCATTTTGTTGATTGATGAAAATAAATGATTAACACTTCCATTTTCGAAAGCATTCTTTTACTTACAGCATTTTTTCACACCTTCCTAAAACTTTGCACAGTACTGTATGTATATATATATATATACAGTAATCCATCCTCCATCGCGGGGTTTGCGTTCCAGAGCCACCCGCGAAATAAGAAAATCCGCAAAGTAGAAACCATATGTTTATATGGTTATTTTTATATTGTCATGCTTGGGTCACAGATTTGCGCAGAAACACAGGAGGTTGTAGAGAGACAGGAACGTTATTCAAACACTGCAAACAAACATTTGTCTCTTTTTCAAAAGTTTAAACCGTGCTCCATGACAAGACAGAGATGACAGTTCTGTCTCACAATTAAAAGAATGCAAACATATCTTCCTCTTCAAAGGAGTGCATGTCAGGAGCACAGAATGTCACATAGATAGAGAAAACAATCTCTAGCAAACAAATCAATAGGGCTGTTTGGCTTTTAAGTATGCGAAGCACCGTGGCACAAAGCTGTTGAAGGTGGCAGCTCACACCCCTTCCGTCAGGAGCAGGGAGAGAGAGAGAGAGAGAGATAGAGAGAGACAGAATTTGTTTTTCAGTCAAAAATCAAAACGTGCCCTTCAAGCTTTTAAGTATGCGAAGCACCGTGCAGCATGTCGTTTCAGGAAGCAGCTGCACAAAAGATAGCAACGTGAAGATAATCTTTCAGCATTTTTAGACGAGCGTCCGTATTGGCTAGGTGTGCGAACAACCCCCCTGCTCAATCCCCATACGTCAGGATCAGAGAAAGTCAGCGCAAGAGAGAGAGAAGAGTAAGCAATCTAGCTTCTCAGCCATCTGCCAATAGTGTCCCTTGTATGAAATCAACTGGGCAAACCAACTGAGGAAGCATGTACCAGAAATTAAAAGACCCATTGTCCGCAGAAATCCGCGAACCAGCAAAAAATCTGCGATATATATTTAAATATGCTTACATATAAAATCCGCGATGGAGTGAAGCCGCAAAAGGCGAAGCGCGATATAGTGAGGGATCACTGTATGTATATATATATATATATATATATATATATATATAGTGGTGTGAAAAACTATTTGCCCCCTTCCTGATTTCTTATTCTTTTGCATGTTTGTCACACAAAATGTTTCTGATCATCAAACACATTTAACCATTAGTCAAATATAACACAAGTAAACACAAAATGCAGTTTTTAAATGATGGTTTTTATTATTTAGGGAGAAAAAAAATCCAAACCTACATGGCCCTGTGTGAAAAAGTAATTGCCCCCTTGTTAAAAAATAACCTAACTGTGGTGTATCACACCTGAGTTCAATTTCTGTAGCCAACCCCAGGCCTGATTACTGCCACACCTGTTTCAATCAAGAAATCACTTAAATAGGAGCTGCCTGACACAGAGAAGTAGACCAAAAGCACCTCAAAAGCTAGACATCATGCCAAGATCCAAACAAATTCAGGAACAAATGAGAACAGAAGTAATTGAGATCTGTCAGTCTGGTAAAGGTTATAAAGCCATTTCTAAAGCTTTGGGACTCCAGCGAACCACAGTGAGAGCCATTATCCACAAATGGCAAAAACATGGAACAGTGGTGAACCTTCCCAGGAGTGGCCGGCCGACCAAAATTACCCCAAGAGCGCAGAGACGACTCATCCGAGAGGTCACAAAAGACCCCAGGACAACGTCTAAAGAACTGCAGGCCTCACTTGCCTCAATTAAGGTCAGTGTTCACGACTCCACCATAAGAAAGAGACTGGGTAAAAACGGCCTGCATGGCAGATGTCCAAGACGCAAACCACTGTTAAGCAAAAAGAACATTAGGGCTCGTCTCAATTTTGCTAAGAAACATCGCAATGATTGCCAAGACTTTTGGGAAAATACCTTGTGGACTGATGAGACAAAAGTTGAACTTTTTGGAAGGCAAATGTCCCGTTACATCTGGCGTAAAAGGAACACAGCATTTCTGAAAAAGAACATCATACCAACAGTAAAATATGGTGGTGGTAGTGTGATGGTCTGGGGTTGTTTTGCTGCTTCAGGACCTGGAAGGCTTGCTGTGATAGATGGAACCATGAATTCTACTGTCTACCAAAAAATCCTGAAGGAGAATGTCCGGCCATGATAGATGGAACCATGAATTCTACTGTCTACCAAAAAATCCTGAAGGAGAATGTCCGGCCATCTGTTCGTCAACTCAAGCTGAAGCGATCTTGGGTGCTGCAACAGGACAATGACCCAAAACACACCAGCAAATCCACCTCTGAATGGCTGAAGAAAAACAAAATGAAGACTTTGGAGTGGCCTAGTCAAAGTCCTGACCTGAATCCAATTGAGATGCTATGGCATGACCTTAAAAAGGCGGTTCATGCTAGAAAACCCTCAAATAAAGCTGAATTACAACAATTTTGCAAAGATGAGTGGGCCAAAATTCCTCCAGAGCGCTGTAAAAGACTCATTGCAAGTTATCGCAAATGCTTGATTGCAGTTATTGCTGCTAAGGGTGGCCCAACCAGTTATTAGGTTCAGGGGGCAATTACTTTTTCACACAGGGCCATGTAGGTTTGGATTTTTTTTTCTCCCTAAATAATAAAAACCACCATTTACAAACTGCATTTTGTGTTTACTTGTGTTATATTTGACTAATGGTTAAATGTGTTTGATGATCAGAAACATTTTGTATGACAAACATGCAAAAGAATAAGAAATCAGGAAGGGGGCAAATAGTTTTTCACACCACTGTATATATATATATATACATCTATCAAACCTGCTATATCCTAACACAGGGTCACGGGGGTCTGCTGGAGCCAATCCCAGCCAACACAGGGCACAAGGCAGGAACAAATCCCCGGGCAGAGCACCAGCCCACCTCAGAACATCATATTAAATTTCGATAAATTCTGAAAAGAATGATACCAAACATATATATGTACGTTTTAAAATGAGCCCGATTTAAAGTGTGCAAAAAACGTGACATAAAATTGGTGCACAAAACCATTGCACTTTTAGACCAAGAAAGTAACATTGCAGGAGTTCACGCTAATAGCCCTACGAACCAATTGCTGTAAACACTTTTTTAATGAGTTTTAAGCACAGGGAAAAAAAGGAACATCTGAACAAATCCGAACTTTATTAAAACCAACCATAAACAACCAAGAAAGTAACATTGCAGGAGTTCGCGCTAATAGCCTTACGAACCGATCGCTGTAAACACGTTTTTTTAAATGAGTTTTAAAAATCCGTAATTTATACAAAAACTAACTAGAAACAACCAAGAAAACTAACCGTGCATGAGTCGAGTTCTGGCATGAAGGAAGTTAGGAGGAACTGGGTGGAGAGGAGGTTACAGTTTTGAGGGAGAGTCCAGCTCCACAATGGAGGGATGTTCTCCTTCAGGTGTTTTCTCTCTTGTGATTTCTTGAGTTTCTGATTGTTTTTAGCGGTTTAGCTGGTGGATCAGACTTCGCGAAATAGTGGTCTAACGTGACTTGCCTTTTCCTACGCATTAAAATTTTGCGGAAATGCAAGACGACATTGTCGTTCATCATGTTTATCACTTTGTCAGGGTGGTTCTTCTCGAAAAAATCCTGGCACTCGTTCCATTTTTCCATGATGGCTTTTAGCGCATCACTTTTTATAACCGCCCTTTCCTCTTCTTCCCCTGAGGAGTGCTCATCGGTGAGCAACCTATGCTGTTCCTGGTGGAGTTCAGCGAGTTCCTCTGTCGTCAGCTCCTCCTTGTGATCCAGGGCCAGCTCCTCGATGTCCTCATTGTCCACTTCAAGACCCATGCTCTTGCCCATGGACACAATCTCATCCACGATAGGAGGCTCAAAGCTTTCTAAATCCTGTTCAGGAACACATTCGGGCCAAAGTTTCTTCCAGGCCGAGTTCAAGGTCCATTGTGTGACGTCTTCCCAGGCTTTATCAATGAGGTTGTGTAATAAAAATGTTTTCTCTGTAACAGGAGAAGGGATGAAATAAAGGAGTAAGAGGGTGTTGGTCGCCTCAGTGCAAAACCAGCTACAAAGATTGGAATGTCTGGGATGATAGCCAAAGATTGTGCAAAAACTTGTTTCTTATAAAGGGTTTCAGAATGTTCTAGGGAAAAGGTTAAATTAATGCAAGATGTTTTTCTGTAAGTTGTTTTTCTGTCTCTGAGGAGGGTTGTTTTAGGCTTAGTAGAGATAAAAACATAAGTGTCCCGTGGGAAGGGGTGTGCAGAAACTGATCACTTCTGTATACACTGCTTACACGTAAGCCGTTTTGGGCAAGGACACTCAATTAGTATATAAGGGAAGGTTCCGCCCTCAGTTTCTTTGGAAGCTCAACCGTGGGGAACGTGCACACCGCCCGGTATTGGACCAGGCTCACGAGTTGATCCTCTGACGAGACTGACATGCGGGCTCCCACAGTCTACTGGTCTAGGATGATGGCTCTGGGTCTTTTGATATTACTGTAAGTCAATAGTATAATTCATATATCTGTATTACTGTGAGTCAATAGTACAATTCCTATATCTGTATGTTTATTACTATTATATTGTATGTAACTGATACTATATTCGAACAAGTAAACAATTGAAGTATTGGACCTTTCCTCTCTGATTCCTGCCTGCTTATTTTCTGTTAAAACGTTGGAACCATTTTCCCAAATAAAACAGGTTGATGCAATGAACGATATTAAAATGGTTCTTCCAGAGCTCTTTCAGGGTCAAAGACGTCTCCTCGGTCACATTGAAACACCTGGTGAATAGTCCTTTGGTGTACAGCTTCTTAAAATTTGAAATAACCTGCTGGTTCATGGGCTGCAGAATAGGAGTCGTGTTGGGGGGGAGGAACACGACCTTAATAAAGTTGTGCTCCTCGACCATATCGTCAACCAAATTTGGAGGGTGTGCCGGTGCATTGTCCATCAGAAGAAGGCATTTTTTAGGCAGATTATTCTCTTCGAGAAAACGCTTCACGGTGGGAGCAAAAGCCTCATGTAGCCATTCCAAAAACAAGGTCCTTGTGACCCACCTCTTCGGCATTTGCCCTCCACATCATGGGAAGTCTGGCTTTGTTTACATTGTGCTGCTTGAAAGCACGAGGGTTCTCAAATTAGTAAACGAATAGCAGCTTGATTTTTACGTCGCCACTAGCGTTAGCACACAGCAAAACAGTTAACCTGTCATTCATTGGTTTATGGCCGGGCATAGCCTTCTCTTCCTGGGTAATGTAGGTCCTCTTCAGCATCCTCTTCCAGAACAATCTGGTCTCATCGCAGTTGAAGACTTGTTGCGGGATGTAGCCTTCGTCCTCCACTAATTCTGTGAAATTTTTCATGAATTCTTTCGCAGCTTCAGCATTGGAACTAGCAGCCTCTCCATGCCTTACCACACTATGAATGCCACTTCTCTTGTGAAACTTTTCAAACCATCCTCTACTGGCTTTAAATTCCTCACTTTCACTACTCGTAGAAGGATAGTTTTGTAGCAAATCGCCATGAATCTTCCTGGCTTTTTCGCATAACATCGCCTCACTTACGCTGTCCCCCTGCAAGTTGCTTCTCATTCAGCCACACTAGCAACAGTTTTTCCACCTCTTCCAGCACTTGAGACCTCTGCCTGGTTAACACTGTAACTCCTTTTGCAACATCAGCTGCTTTAATGGCCTCTTTCTGCTTTAGAATAGTCAAAATCTATGATTTTGACTTCTTGTACTCGGTGGCAAGATCAGTAACACGAATGCCACGCTCATACTTTTCAATAATTTCTTTCATTAATTTGATTTCAATTTTCTTCGAACCTTTCTTCTCACCACTATTCACTTGCTTAGAAGCCATGGTTAACTGCAAAATTAATGCAAAAGCACATGAAATACTGTAGAGCACAAAGAGTTCACAGCGAAAGCACGCACACAAGTGCAAGTACTCACATCTGACCGAGAACAATGCAACACATGAGAAAATCATCGGCGTGTACAAAACGGAAGGGAAACTGGCTTGTTCGTCAACCGAGTGTGTGGTCGTGAACAGATGCAAAAGTTTGGCAAACTTTTTTTTGGTCGTAACCCAATTTGTACATGTTCAGAGATGTTCGTGAACCGAGGTTCCACTGTATATATATAAATAAATATAGAGTAGATACTACTCAAAAAATTTAAGGAACACATTTTTAAAACACATCAGATCTCAATGGGAAAAAAATCATGCTGGATATCTATACTGATATGGACTGGGTAATGTGTTAGGAACCTAACAGAGGGCTAAATTCAATGACACCTCGAAAATCAATGTGTAAAAATGATGGGGCAGGCTACTCCATTTTGCTGAAATTTCATTGCAGCAACTCAAAATCATACTCAGTAGTTTGTATGGCCCTCACGTGCTTGTATGCATGCCTGACAACATCGGAGCATACTCCTAATGAGATGTCAGATAGTGTCCTGGGGGATCTCCTCCCAGATATGGACTAGGGCGTCACTGAGGTGCAACCTGGCAGCGTTGGATGGAACGAAACATAAATGTCCCAGAGGTGTTGCGTTGGATGGACCGAAACATAATGTCCCAGAGGTGTTCTATTGAATTTAGGTTAGGCGAGCGTGGGGGCCAGTCAATGGTATCAATTCCTTCATCCTCCAGAAACTGCCTGCATGCTCTCGCCACATGAGGTGGGGCATTGTCGTGCACCAGGAGGAACCCAGGACCCACTGCACCAGCATAGGGTCTGACAATGGGTCCAAGGATTTCATTCCAATACCTAATGGCAGTCAAGGTGCCGTTGCCTAGCCTGTAGAGGTCTGTGCATCCCTCCATTGACATGCCTCCCCAGACCATCACTGACCAACCACCAGACCGGTCATGCTGAATGATGTCACAGGCAGCATAACATTGGACTGCCTGTGGAACCTCTGCAGTGTCCAGGTATCGCCTCATGCTCTAAATGCAGAAAAGATGAGGAGGTAAAAATGTCAGTGGCCTCCACCTGTTAAAACATTCCTGTTTTGGGGGTCATCTCATTGTTGCCCCTCTAGTGCACCTGTTGTTAATTTCATTAACACCAAAGCAGCTGAAACTGATTAACAACCCCCTCTGCAACTTAACTAACCAGATCAATATCCCAGAAGTTTCACTGACTTGACGCTATACTCTGATTAAAAAGTGTTCTTTTCATTTTTTTGAGAAGTATATTTTATATATATATATATATATATATATACACACAGTATATATATATAATCTATTAATTAAAAAAATCCTTCAATGTGACAAAACTTTTGGAAGAGAGATTTTTTTCAATTCGTGTGAGACGAGACTTTTGCCTTGAGATTTTTTCAAGTCACGCCCTCCTCTCAAACGTTTTCAAACAAGACCACGGTCTTCTCAACTCTGTGGTCCTGCAACAATTAAAGCTACGACAAGTTCAATTTTGAAGAAACCACAATTCGGTCAGGTGTATATTTATGATCACGGAGAAGTGATGCAACATAGAATCGAAAGAGTTAAACGCTTGGACATATTAGAAATTATACAGCCAATAATGGATACAAATCCATATGTCCAAAAGTATTACACTTTATATAAAATTTATCTGCAAAACACGGACAAAGACTTTTTCTTGGATTGCTATATGAATGGGAAAGATCACGTCACATTCATAATAAACCAACATGTGACGAATTGTCAGCGATAATAGTTTCGTAAGACGGAGATATCAAAGAAAGAGTTGATATTCGTGTTTATTCAAAATCAAAGCACGATTCGGCATTTCTATCTAATAAATCACCTCATTCTGATTCTTTACTCTTTCCTTTGCTTTTCCCTGATGGCAAAATAGGATGGTCGTATAATATGAAACACACAAAATCGGATAAACAAATAACACCCACACAATATTTCGGGTCAAAAGTAGCAATACGTCCCATTGTATTTAACCCACTTCTGCCATGTCAACGTCTATCACAACATTACATTATTAATTCGTATCTATAAGTCGAAGCTAATCGTCTCTTCTTTATTAAATCGAATCAAGCAAAACTTAGAATTGAACATATGCAAGGCCTCATTGATCACATTCAAAATTCAAATATCAATAGTTTCAACAAATTCAAAGTAGGTAAAGCAGTAATATTACCATCATCATATCAAGGTAGTCCAAGAGAATTGCAACAGTTCTATCCTGAACTATCAGTCGGCCAGATTTATTTTTTTACAATGACTTGCAATCCACAGTGGCCAGAAATTCATCGATTCTTGAGAACAATGCCACTGGCTACATCGACTCTGGATATTCAGATTGTTTTATTAAAAATTTGTAGTTTTATTGAAAGAACTCGAAACGGTGTTTGGTCAAATAAGACCATACATTTACATGATCGAATTTCAAAAATGGAGTTTGCCTCGCATGTATTTATTGGTTACTTTGCAAAATAAATTATTAACTGCTGATGATGTAGATTGGTTTGTCTGTGCTGAAATTCCAAACAGAGAAACCTATCCTGATTTATGGTACAAAGTCATTAAACACATGTCTCACAGACCTCATTTAAAAGATTCAGTATGTTGGGACTCAAAAGAAAAAAAGTGTTTAAAGAAAAGTCGGTTTATTTATTAGAGAGAAAGAAACGATATTCACTCACGGGCAGTTATATGTTGTGTTTTCACTAAGTCCAAACATGGAATCGAAATTCAATGCGATATTGAAGAAAAGTTAATTCCAAATATTGTTTTTACTGAAGATTTAAAGTAAAAAAAATTTTTTTGAAAAGTATATGCATGTTAATATCAAAGACAAACAGAACTTAAACGTATAACACAATGAATACATATAATGCAACATGAAACATAATTTTCTTTCAATTTATTACATTTTACTATTTTAGCTATGGTTAATTAATCACTGAAATCTAAAATAGTTAGTTCTAGATAGATAGATAAATAGATTCTATAATGCATATGTAACAGTTCCCATGAAAGTAACCATCTCTTTAAATTGTACATCCGGTTATCCAAACCTGATGTGGGGGTGGGCGAGCGAAGTGATCAGGGGCGGAGACCCCTTGTGTGTATATACAGTCATATGAAAAAGTTTGGGAACCCCTCTTAGCCTGCATAATAATTTACTCTGCTTTCAACAAAAAAGATAATAGTGGTATGTCTTTCATTTCCTAGGAACATCTGAGTACTGGGGTGTTTTCCGAACAAAGATTTTTAGTGAAGCAGTATATAGTTGTATGAAATTAAATCAAATATGAAAAACTGGCTGTGCAAAAATTTGGGTCCCCTTGTAATTTTGCTAATTTGAATACATGTACCTGCTCAATACTGATTACTTGCAACACCAAATTGGTTGGATTAGCTTGTTAAGCCTTGAACATCATAGACAGGTGTGTCCAATCATGAGAAAAGGTATTTAAGGTGGTCAGTTGCAAGTTGTGCTTCCCTTTGACTCTCCTCTGAAGAGTGACAGCATGGGATCCTCAAAGCAAAGATTGTTCAGTATCATGGTTTAGAGGAAGGCTACGAACAGCTATCTCAGAGGTTTAAACTGTCAGTTTCAACTGTAAGGAATGTAATCAGGAAATGGAAGGCCATAGGCACAGTTGCTGTTAAACCCAGGTCTGGCAGGCCAAGAAATATACAGGAGCAGAATATGCGCAGGATTGTGAGAATGGTTACAGACAACCCACAGATCACCTCCAAAGACCTGCAAGAACATCTTGCTGCAGATGGTGTATCTGTATATCGTTCTACAATTCAGTGCAATTTGCACAAAGAAAATCTGTATGGCAGGGTGATGAGAAAGAAGCCCTTTCTGCACTCACACCACAAACAGAGTCGCTTGTTGTATGCAAATGCTCATTTAGACAGCCACATTCATTTTGGAACAAAGTGCTTTGGACTGATGAGACAAATATTGAGTTATTTGGTCATAACAAAAAGCGCTTGCATAGCGGAAGAAGAACACCACATTTCAAGAAAAACACTTGGAACCTCATGTATAATGCTGTGCATAGAATTCACATTATTACATGGTGTACGGACAAAGGCGGAAATATACATGTGCACAAAAAATCCAGATTCATAAATCTGTGCGAACGCCAACTTCCGAATTCTTCCGCTACATAAATCCCGGTCAGCATGAAAAGTAGTTGAGTTATTTGGTCATAACAAAAAGCGCTTTGCATGGCGGAAGAAGAACACCGCGTTCCAAGAAAAACACCTGCTACCTACTGTCAAATTTTCTTCAGGATAATGTTCAACCATCTGTCACAAAGTTGAAGTTAGACAGGGTTGGATATTCCAACAAGACAATGACCCAAAGCACAGTACAAAGGCATTCATGCAGAGGGAGAAGTTCAATGTTCTGGAATGGCCGACACAGTCCCCTGACTTGAATATCATCAAAAAATTATTGGGATGATTTGAAGCAGGCTGTCCATGCTTGGTAGCCATCAAATTTAACTGAACTGGAGAGATTTTGTATGGAAGAATAGCCAAAAATACCTCCATCCAGAATCCAGACACTCATCAAAGGCAATAGGAGGCATCTAGAGGCTGTTACATTTGCAAAAGGAGGCTCAACTAAGTATTGATGTAATAGCTCTGTTGGGGTGCCCAAATGTATGCACCTGTCTAATTTTGTTATGATGCATATAGCATATTTTCTGTTAATCCAATAAACTTAATGTCACTGCTGAAATACTGCTGTTTCCATAAGGCATGTCATATATTAAAAGGAAGATGCTACTTTGAAAGCTAAGCCAATGATAAACAAAAATCCAAAGAATTAAGAGGGGTTCCCAAACTTTTCCATATGACTGTTATTATATATATGTATATATTTTATATATATATATATATATATATATATATATATATATATATATATATATACACATATACATATATATATATATATATATATATATATATATATATATATATATATACACACATATACATATATATATATATATATATATATATATATATATATATATATATATATATATATATATATATATGTATATATATATATACATACAACTGATGAAAAACATGAAAAGTAATGCTTGAGTGAACAATGTAAACAAATAGCAGGAATTTTACTGAAGGACAATTCTATGTAGCATGTTCAAGATTAAGCAGTTTCAATGAAATACAATAATATTATTATATCCTAGTAAAAATAAACTACAAATACTGTATATAAAAAAGTAGTTAATTACACAATACTTCTGATACATCCGATTAAGCAACAGCAGTGTTATAACTGAGGCCCATTCCCTCCATATTAGAGGACTTAGACTCTTATAACATTGGTGCAGCTGATGATCCAGAATTTGCCTAGATGGCCATCAATCGTGCCATATGCAATTTTACTATAAGGTTTACCACGAGACTGTTGTGCTCAAGTTGGAATCCTACCTCACCATTCTCCTCAAAAATGGAAATATATCCCCAACTGTTTGCTTATACAAACACACTACAAATGCTTGTCCTTTCCCCTGTTTACTTTTTAATGTCTCTCCAGACCCACTGGCTCTTGCCCTTTGCCAACCATTCATAATATTCACCATAAGATTATCCTGTAATCAGACAATATTCTGCTTATATTAGTCAGTACCTCATCTAATCTCATTATGTTCTTACGCTCTTTAATAATTTGAGAAAGTGTCAGGTTAAAAATTAAAACTGAAACAAAACTAATCCTCTGTCCTAAAATCACTTATGTCAAGAGACCACTTTTCCACTGTCCATTCCTTCAGGCTAATTTAAATATTTTCTACTGACATTTTACTGTAATTTTCAGGGAAATGACACTACACATGCAGAATGACACCATAATCTTATAATGCAGTTTCTCATTAATACCTCAGTAAGCAAATGCAAAAAATTTCTTTCATTGAGTCAAACACATTGCTTAAAGAACCAAACTCTGACCAGAAGAGGAAATAAAGTACAGCAGCAGTAAAGAACACATATTTTTCATTTTTTTAACATGTAAAAGAATACAAAATGCTAACCAAAAAAGCCATGGGTGTCACACTGCTTTGTTATTTGTAGATGGGGTGGTTGATGTACATTTGTGAGAATCTTCTAACAAACAATATTAAACACTTTCACATCAGCCGCAGTATTTGAGAGATTGTTTATTTAAAACCATGCATTTTTGATAATCCCACACCTACAGAATCAGGAGACATTGAGTAAAACCCTTCAAATGTGTTATCATAATATTTACAATAATATTGCAATTACATACAATATGCATAACTCATTTAGAATACCTTTAGCTTGTAACAGTAAAGAGTATACATGTTTAATTGAACAAGGCAGAAAAGAATTGCTTGACAATAAAACAGCAACTAAGATATACTGTATCAGTTAATGTAACTTTAGAATTCCATTAATCTCATATTAAATCAAGAGTTAAGTACCATAAGTCCCGTTAATCAAGAAAATGAGACCACACTGAAGTTTTCATCTCTAGTTTTCTAATATTGCGCCAGGATAGTAATCATACTTAGCAATGATTTAATCAGCAATCAAGGAAATAAAGTAAGTTAAAAATCAGCACATTATGCACACTGTGCTGTTAAAATAAATTTAAAAAACTTAAATTTTAATGGTGAATGGTAAAATGCAACAAAACTTTATTTCATAAAAACATAATGGGTATAAACCTTCTGTATTTACTAGTAAAATCCATCAGACAGTGGTTTGGAAGCTTTTTATAATACAATGCAATTGTGTGCAATAACTGTAACAAAAAAATGACTGTACCATCATTTAGCAGTATCTAATAGGAAAACCTCTAGGTGAGCTATGACTCACTTCAGAGTGTGTTTCATTGTAATGTACTACTTAAATCATGGTTTTACCAGCTTATTAAATTGGGTGTTTAAATTATACAACAAACTTTGTCAAATTTAGAACTATTTACAAACATCTACCAAGGCATTGTATCAAATGATGACGAAATCGAGGGAGTTTGATTTTGTAATTAGTCAGAGGGTCAGGCCGTTGAATATGTATGTGTGTTTTTGTGTGTGTGTATAGCTTTGGGTGTGTTCTCACTTACCTATCCATATGCTGACTCTGGTGTGGTTATACATTCACCAAGTGTGGACCTTGTAGTAAAGTGGGGACAAATTCTTGGTCTTCACTTTATAAAACCTTTAAATCATATTAAAACCATTGTTAAAACCTTTTGGATAACATTTTTTTAAATTGTGTCAATTTAAGTTATTTTAATAAAACAAAAATCATGTACAATTTCAGGAGTAATTTTAATAAAATTTTAAAAGTTTTGCCAAGTGGTGACCTTTGAGGTCCCAAGTGTGTGAATCTTTTATTCCACACTGCCCCTGTAGACCAGTCAGAGTATTGCTGCCAGTTTCACATACCATATCATTCTCACACTTCACTTCTGATCTAAATGGCTGAGGGCTTGAAAAGTGGACCATTACTTAATATGTTACTTTATTTGATTGGGGGAAAAAAAACAAAAAATCTCAGGTACATTTAAATTTTTGCAAATTGAATATTTGGAAATCTAAAATTTGCTCTTATTCTACAAAATGGATGTTTGGTATTTTTTCATATTTCTTGTTTATAACCACTCTGCAATTATAAAAATATATATTAAAATTAAAAAAATGCTGTGAACAAACATTACAAGCACATAGAGACAGCCTAGGAGCAATTTTTATTTAAAACAGTGTGTTAAAATGTTCATTGGATGGATGAAGATGGGAGGCACACTGTGTAAAAAACCCACTGCCCCACAACAAATGATTACAGTGCTCTGCAACAAGTGTTCTTTTACCATAAGAAATTAGTATTTAGAAAATAGCAAATGGAGGTCTTTTTTGTGTTTCCATTTATTGATTAACTGGTGAAAACAATGCCACTGTCTCTGAAATATGTTCTTATATCTAATGACAATTAAATAAAGCTGTAAACATTTCTAAGTTGTGCTGTAATACAAGAAGAATCCCATCATTTTCACACTTAAAGTCACAGGTACTCAATCTGTATATCTGGAACTCACCTCTATGCATTTTGAACTATGATAGATGTTACTGAAGACTGGTTCTTGGGGCTGCTCACTGTAAATATCATGAATGTGCACATAATTGTGGATTGCTTAGGTCTGTCTTGAGTTAATGAGAAACACTTTGCATTTGTAGAACTGATTGGGTCTTAACTGGAAAATGAGGCTTATTCAAGTGACACTTATGCAGCTAAGTATGTATCATGGAAAAACCCACAAGGAGTGGCATGGAGTCATGACAAATATATTGAAGAAAATGCTTGACTAAACAAAAAGTTGAACTTCTAGCCTGAGAACTGAACTCATGCTTGCTGAATGAATGGTTGGTGCCTAACTTTACCTGTTTTTTTTGGAGTTTTTAAACTCACTTTTACTCTGTTTAGGGGCAGATGGAGGCTAGTCTGTGTGTGAAAAGAATTAGTAAGATGTGATCTATCCCAAAGAATCAGCAACAAGATGTGGTGTAGTGGACAGAATATCTGCCTTTAAAATAAAAGTTATGGCTTTACTTCCTAGCCATTGTTTTTTTGGGAATTGCCAATTGTTTTTTGGGGATCTGCTGTGAGGTGTCAGCATAAACACATCATTTTAATCTGCTAGACCCTAAGTAATTACAGATTTGCTTTTTATTATTTTGATTTTAAAAAGATTTGGGTATGTTCTTGGGCCATTACCATTGAAACTCCTATCTTTTATCATTAACAAGGAAACTATGGAACATTTGCTAGATTCCAGCAATGAAAGAAATAACAGCATCTGCAAAAACAGAGTAGTACTCCCAAAAGTTGTTTTTATTTAGATCTGGACCTGTCAGGAGGACAATACTTAGGAGACACACTCAGATTTGGTAGTAGACTTGAACACTACCCTATTTTGACCAGGTTTCTTGAGATGGCGCTATACAAACATTGGTAGGTACCAGGATTCCTCGAGTCTACAAAGATGGGAGCTACTATTCAAATATTTTCTTCATGAAAAAATAAGTTGTCTCTCATTTCTCACTTTCTTTAATTTGCATCTGAAGGCAGAAAAATATTTAAGTACTTGTTCCTTGTTGTTGAGTCTCTGCACTCTAAAGGTAAGAGGTGTGACCCAGCTCTTCAAACTATATTTGACTAGCACCTGCTCCATTATTTTTAAGAAAGTCTGACCTCAATGGAGATTGCCATCTGGTTGTCTTCTTTTATTCATTGAAATGCAGTGCGCGCAAGGTGATCCTGGTCACTATTACAGATATGGTTAACTGGAAGGGTCTGTGAAGGGATGGGTAGATGGATATGTTTATAAAAATATTTTTGTTACATGGCTAGAAAAGGAAGCGACATCCACTTACTAGTTGTAATTATGTTGTTACTAGAGCTGCCATATTTGATGCCAACTGAGATTCTAAATCTTTAATTATTTCCTCAGTGTGCATGTCACGTTCCTATGCGTTTTTTGCTGCACTGCAAATGCCCATGTTGTTATACCTTGTAAATTCTATTCTAGTTTTGTTTGATTTTTTTACCAGTATAAATCACGCCACTGAACACTGATACCCAGGTGTTAACAGTTAACTCTCTCTTCTGACTGCATTTACATATTCTTTATACTGTACTCACTCACAGTTACAATGCACAAACACTGCCTACCCAACCATGTATGCAAAAGCAAGAGTAAACAGTCGATTTTTTTGTCGGCCCATGGGTGTATGTGATTCTATATGTGTGAGTGTGTGTATGTGACTCAGTACATAAGCCAGTATTTTCATATAGCTGTATTCAAACTGTAGTATTTTGTTTAAATAGTCACCTCATTCATGGACATGTACCATGTTTGTTTGGTCCTTCCTTGTTCAGAATTAAAGTCCACTGTTCATTCTCATATGTACAGTGGTGTGAAAAACTATTTGCCCCCTTCCTGATTTCTTATTCTTTTGCATGTTTGTCACACAAAATATTTCTGATCATCAAACACATTTAACCATTAGTCAAATATAACACAAGTAAACACAAAATGCAGTTTTTAAATGATGGTTTTTATTATTTAGGGAGAAAAAAAATCCAAACCTACATGGCCCTGTGTGAAAAAGTAATTGCCCCCTTGTTAAAAAATAACCTAACTGTGGTGTATCACACCTGAGTTCAATTTCCGTAGCCACCCCCAGGCCTGATTACTGCCACACCTGTTTCAATCAAGAAATCACTTAAATAGGAGCTGCCTGACACAGAGAAGTAGACCAAAAGCACCTCAAAAGCTAGACATCATGCCAAGATCCAAAGAAATTCAGGAACAAATGAGAACAGAAGTAATTGAGATCTATCAGTCTGGTAAAGGTTATAAAGCCATTTCTAAAGCTTTGGGACTCCAGCGAACCACAGTGAGAGCCATTATCCACAAATGGCAAAAACATGGAACAGTGGTGAACCTTCCCAGGAGTGGCCGGTCGACCAAAATTACCCCAAGAGCGCAGAGACGACTCATCCGAGAGGTCACAAAAGACCCCAGGACAACGTCTAAAGAACTGCAGGCCTCACTTGCCTCAATTAAGATCAGTGTTCACGACTCCACCATAAGAAAGAGACTGGGCAAAAACGGCCTGCATGGCAGATGTCCAAGACGCAAACCACTGTTAAGCAAAAAGAACATTAGGGCTCGTCTCAATTTTGCTAAGAAACATCTCAATGATTGCCAAGACTTTTGGGAAAATACCTTGTGGACTGATGAGACAAAAGTTGAACTTTTTGGAAGGCAAATGTCCCGTTACATCTGGCGTAAAAGGAACACAGCATTTCAGAAAAAGAACATCATACCAACAGTAAAATATGGTGGTGGTAGTGTGATGGTCTGGGGTTGTTTTGCTGCTTCAGGACCTGGAAGGCTTGCTGTGATAGATGGAACCATGAATTCTACTGTCTACCAAAAAATCCTGAAGGAGAATGTCCGGCCATCTGTTCGTCAACTCAAGCTGAAGCGATCTTGGGTGCTACAACAGGACAATGACCTAAAACACACCAGCAAATCCACCTCTGAATGGCTGAAGAAAAACAAACTGAAGACTTTGGAGTGGCCTAGTCAAAGTCCTGACCTGAATCCAATTGAGATGCTATGGCATGACCTTAAAAAGGCGGTTCATGCTAGAAAACCCTCAAATAAAGCTGAATTACAACAATTTTGCAAAGATGAGTGGGCCAAAATTCCTCCAGAGCGCTGTAAAAGACTCATTGCAAGTTATCGCAAACGCTTGATTGCAGTTATTGCTGCTAAGGGTGGCCCAACCAGTTATTAGGTTCAGGGGGCAATTACTTTTTCACACAGGGCCATGTAGGTTTGGATTTTTTTTCTCCCTAAATAATAAAAACCACCATTTACAAACTGCATTTTGTGTTTACTTGTGTTATATTTAACTAATGGTTAAATGTGTTTGATGATCAGAAACATTTTGTGTGACAAACATGCAAAAGAATAAGAAATCAGGAAGGGGGAAAATAGTTTTTCACACCACTGTATATACATTGTAGGAGATCTGTCATGTCTGTGGAAACAGCGGGCATCCTTCTAGGATTATACTCTTTGTACGTAGGTCACTCCAGTCCCAATGTGTCACCTTGTGTCCCCCACCCCCCAAGCCCCAAAAATTGATGTTGGTAGTGTACTTTGTATTCCAAGTTCTGTGAAAACATTGCAGTGCAATTTTAGGTATGTTTATATACCTTTTAAAGCTAACTGAAATCACCCTTATCACTGATAGTTTTCAGGTTAGCATATGATCTTATTTTATTAGATGTACAAAAAATATGAGTGATTGTAAGTGATATTTTCGTATATTAGAACATTAGAACAATCTAGATGAGAACAGGCCATTCAGGCCAACAAAGCTTTCAACCCTATCCACTTATTTCTTCCAAACAAATATTAAGTCGAGTTTTGAAAGTCCCTAAAGTCTTACTGTCTACCACACTACTTGGTAGCTTATTCCAAGTGTCTATTGTTCTTTGTGTAAAGAAAAACTTCCTAATGTTTGTGCGAAATTTACCCTTAACAAGTTTCAAACTGTGTCCCTGTGTTCTTGATGAACTCATTTTAAAATAACAGTCTCGCTGTACTAATTCCCTTCATAATTTTAAACACTTCAATCATGTCACCTCTTCGTCTTTTGCTTCTATAGGCTCAGCTCTTTTAATCTTTCTTCATAATCTTTCCTTTTCCTTCCTGTAATAGAGTAAGACAACAATTCATGTTGGATGAAATAATTTTTTTTTTCTAAAAGGCACATCTTTCACTAATGAGTACCAAGTTTCATTTGTTTTTTCATGTTCAGCAAGAAAGCCTGATGCTAATTCTGACATTTGTGCACATCATTGGGTCTGCAGCATCTGTAAAAACTCTTAAAGCATGTCGCTTCACTCACAGCTTGCTTTAACCACAATGTACCATCTCATTTGTGTTATGAGCTCTGATTTTCAAAAATTTATTGTGCAAATTCAACAGAGTGTGCAGTTAATTTTATGTTGTAAGGTTTCTAAACTCTTTTGGGACTCCCCCCAATGGGACAACACGCAAAGATCATCCCAAAGCGCGATCACCGCATCTGTGAAAGACAGACTATTAGTTGCCTGGGCAACCACAGGCTCATGAGCAGTAGCAGCTCGCCAATCATCCCAAAGCACGATCACCGCATCTGTGAAAGACAGACTATTAGTTGCCTGGGCAACCGCAGGCTCCATGCGCAGTAGCAGCTCGCCGCGAAAGCAAATCCGAAAAAGACTGTGGTCACACTGTAAGCGCATGTCGTTGATGGGTGATGCAAGGAACATTACAAATGCAGGAAACAGTATTACTTGGCCACTAACCTCGCCACTACCCTTCCTGATTGCTGTGCCTATGTATAGGAGAGCAGGATCCTGCTACAATAAATAACAGTGCTGTTCCTGTTTCAAGCTGAATAAAAGCTGGTTTTGCTAAAGTACTGAGATTCAGCCTTGTGTTTTGGGGTGCAAGACAGGGACTCACACATCACATGGAACCAGAAGTGGGGTCCTTGCACTGATGGATCCCCAAGAGGTACAACAAAACCCAGAGCAAAATGAGGCTCCGGCAGGTTGCCCCTGTCTTGGTGTGGGCACAAGATGTGCTGTCTATTCTGATTTGAATATATGGCAACAATGATGCACTGAGACAGGGGAGCCTGGGCAGCTATTTTGGCCCCGTTTTTCACCGGAGATGCCCTCCAAGCCATACGGAATCTCCCTACTGAAAGGCTTGATGGATTATGACTACCTGAAGCAAAAGATCCTCCTTCACATAGTTGTGAGCCTGGTGGCCAAGGGCCGCTAGTTTCGGCTGTGGCATATTGATCCAGATCACCCTATACAAGGACAGATCCAGGGCTTAGTGGACCAGATTCAGAGCTGGATCCGCAGAGACCCTTTCAAGCACATTATGGAGAAGCTCCCTATTGATGCAATCCTGTCAGGGATAAACAAAAGCCTTTCTGATGAAATGCTACGGAACAACATCCACTCACTGCTGGATCTGACCTGCAGACTAGAGGGTGCACAAGCCACCTGGAAACAACAGGGCTACCCAGGCTTAACCCCAATCTCAATCCAGTCAACACAGACCTTTAGGGTCGCCAGTGCCACGGGTAGAAGATGCCAGAGTGTGAACACCATAGTGTGGACTAAACGCAGATGCTTTCGCTGTGATCAACCTGGACATCTGGCTCGGGAGTATCACCTCCCACCTGCACAAACAATGGCTACTGGTCTGGCCCAGGTATGCGGCTCACACATTTCTCCCAAGATATTAAGGTCTCTATTACGTTAGCTGGACAGGAATTCTTGGCACTGTTGGACTCTGGTAGTGACATCTGTGTAGTCCGCTGTGACTTGCTCTAGCAAACCCCTTAAGACCACAGATAAAGTAAACATCCGCTGCATCCATGAGAACGTTAAAACATATGAGACTATATCATTCCCTCTGAAATTTAAAGGGAAGAACTTAAAGGTTTAGACTGCCATATCAGACACCTCACCCTGGCCACTCCTAATAGGAAAAAGGAATGCCCCCTTCACATGGGTCTTGGCCACCTGCAGAGCACCTACCCCCTTAGTGGATAGAGAGGGGCTCGCCGCAGACAATGTCAGTCAAGGAAACAGATTTGAAATTGAACCAGAGTTGTCCAGCGAGCTGGGGAAAGAATGCTCAAGTGAAGACCTGGGATAGCTGGCAAACTTTTCCGTACCGTCGCACGCACCAACAGCCTACACAGATTGGACCCTCAATACAGACCCGGACGAAAATGAAATAGCAGTGGGAGGTGAGTGCAATGCTGCATCAGACACTATAGCAGTGGGAGGAGAGTGTGATTCTGCATCAAACACAGATGAAGCATACACTGCCATCCAGGCAGAGTTTGCTTGCCTACAACAAGCCCAAAACAACTTGGATGTTGCATTCAGACAAGCCCACATCTCAAATGACTCTTCCTATCTGGAGATATAGGACCTGAATTTTAAAACACCACATTTTTTACTTAAGGATGGTTTTCTGTATTGGGTGATTGACGTACCATGCCATTGGTAGTACCAAGTGAGCACAGGGAGAAGATTTTAAAAATTGATCACAGTCACGTTTTGGGGGGGTCACCCCGGCACAGAAAAGACAAGGGAATGCATTTCGAAATACTTTTATTGGATGAATATGGCCTGGGATGTGGAGCGATTTTGTCCCATCTATCAAATAGTTTCTGCTCACAGACCCGCCAGGGCAACCCTTGCACTGAGGCCTATTTTAGACGTCCCCTTTGACAGATATTGTTGGCCCGCTTCCCGGGAGTAAAAGTGGTTTTCAGTATATGCTCGTGTTAATCGATTATGCCACAAGATACCCAGAAGTAGCAGTACTTCGATGGGCAGATACCCGGACAATTACAAAAACACTCTCGGATATGTTCAAACATATCGATATCCCTCGCGAGATTTTCACTGATCAGGACACACCCTTTATGTCTCATATTATGAAGCAGCTATGAGAAAGTTTTGGAATTAAGCAGTTACACTCCATGTTTTATCATCTAAAGACGAATGGACTGACTGAACAATTTAATAAAACCCAAAAACAGATGATTTGGCAAGTAGCCCATGACGAATCAACTTCCTGGGATGTAGTTGTACCTTTTCTCCTGTTTGCTGTCCAGGAAGCCCCTCAAGCATCCCTTTTTGAACTATTATTTGGCCGGCGACCACGCGGGGTGTTGGAAATGTTTTGGGATGAATGGACAGGGACTCACAAGACACCCCCTGGGAGGAGGTTTGTCGACTGAGTCGTTTTGCTACAAGAGCAGATTGCCAGATTGTCCTCTTTTGTGGTGGAACATCGGCAGCGCAAGCAGGAAGCACAAAAACTTACTTATGACAAGATGAGTACACTCAGCTAGTTTAAGAAGGGGGATTGCGCGCTGGTGTTGATCCCATCCGATCCACATAAATTTCGAGTCGAATGGCAAGGGCCAGCAGTGATAGAAGAGCGAATGTCCCCAGTGAATTGTAAAGTCAGAATTCCCAGGCGGTGCAAAACCCGTACAAATTTTGCATGTTAATCTTTTAAAGGAGTGGCACGACCGTTGCAGTCCCCCAAACTGAGGTCGCTATTGGGGATGATTAAACGGACACCCAGAAAGCTAAATTGCTATCGCTGATCATGGGGAACTCAGACATCTATTTGGCAATGCCTGGCTGGACGTCGATTGTAGAACACAAGATTGTCACTCCACCCAGTGTTATTATACAGGTATACAAGGAAGTCCAACAGATGCTCTAATTAGGCGTAATTCGGCCTAGCAAATGCAAATGGCAAAGTGTGTGCAATCCAAACTTTTCGAAAGAATTTATTCTACAAACAGATGCTAGCGATTTTGGTTTAGAAGCGGTGCTATCACAATGTTTTGAGAGGGAAGAACACCCTATCACGTTTCTCAGCAGAAAGTTGCTTCCCAGGGAGTGTAATTATTTGACTATTTAAAAGAAGTGCTTAGCGATTAAGTGGGCAGTGGAAGCCCTCCGTTACTATCTCTGGGGACGAGAGTTTACCCTGATGACTGACCATGCCCTGCTACAATGGATGTACAAACAGAAAGATACGAACACCCAGCTCACTTGGTGGTCTATTACTTTGCAGGCTTTTGCTTTTGATGTTCGCCACTGTCCCAGGGCTGCACACCAGTGTGGACAAAGCTGAGGGGGGAGATGCAAGGTTTCTAATCTCTTTTGGGACTTCCCCTAATGGAACAACACACTGATGAGCATCCCAAAGCACAATCGCCATGTCTGTGAAAGACCGCTTATCCATCACCACGACAACTGCAGGCTCCCAGCGTTGCAGCAGCTTGTCACGAAAGAAAATCCGAGCCGACCACAGTCATGCTATAAGTGCCATCAACAATGCTTGATTCCTGCGTCTGTGTATAGGAGAGGGGTAGATCCCATTACAAAAAATAACTGTGCTGTTCCTGTTTCAAGCTGAATAAAGCTGGTTTTTCTAAAGAACTGAGACTCAGCCTTGTGTTTTTGGGTGCAAGACAGGTACTCACACATCACAACAAGAAACACACATGAAATGTATATATTCCAAATAATGATATATTATTCACCTATTCAATTTCAAACACCTCCCTGCCACATAAAGAGACTTTAGCCGCTCTGGGGAAGGATGAGTGAACAGCCTGCCTGCTGCCAGTGCCAATTGACACATGTGCAGAACAAAGACTCTGATGAGGAGGTGCAAGGGAATTTAAGGTGGCCCAGGATTACGACTTTTTTCGTAGGCTTCAGGGATTCTAGGGTTAAATTTTTAAGAGCCACCAACAAAGAGGGTTCAACACATATCAGATACTGCATATTCATGAAGATTCACAAACACCTTTACATTCTTAGATTTCTGCAGAATATCTGGATGTCTTAATTTATGCTAAACAATTTCTATAGGAGCACAGTGAAACACATGACATCTTGGAACAGTACATTATTAGCTCAAGATCACAAAGTTAAGACACATAAAAAGAGAACACTGCTCCTATGACATAATATTTGCTGTCCCACACAATCACTTTTCTTGTCTCTATTTTGTCTAACAGCATAGGACCATCAGTATCCATGGCACAATATACAAGGCAATTTTTATTCTCAGGTCACAAGACTACTCAACATCCACTCATTAACATTATAATCGTACTATCAGATACATATAACTGACTTGGCTTTTAAAAATACTGTCTTATGTTGTATTTACTGTTTGGTGTTTGTAATGAAGATAATGTATAATGATAAAAACAATGTACTGGCTAGGAATTGTGCCTGCCAAAGCAACTGGGGGATGGGTTGTGCTGTAGCTGTTTTTTTTTTTGTGAATTGCAAAGGAGGAACAAGTGAACTTATTCTACTGGTAATTGAATCTGAGGCATGGCTGGTTAAGATTGAATTAGAAGGGTCACTATGTACCATGGTGCCCCATTGGTCCATGATGTGTTACAGTGGCTAGTAAAAGTTTGGTCTTTCTCTCTCTCTCTTCCATTCTCTCTCTTGAGAAGACATTTTTCTAACTGGATATATTCAGACAGGATGCTTGACCTTATAAAGATGATGACCTAAAGAGAGTTGACCAGAAATGATAACTACAATTTTATATGCCGCCTGAAACTACACATCTAGCAATATCAGGTTATATGGTTAGCCAACACTTACATTTGTACTTTGTTTAAGAATTTGGGGAAATTATCTGTAATACATAATTCAATGTGTAATTTTCTCCTTCTTCTTCTTTTACTCTGCCTAACTGCCTAGGGTTACAGGTATAAAAAGAAATTGAGGACTAAGTGCTAAACTTCATTACCTGTGGTAAGAGTATAAGATTTGGTACATTTTGTTAAGGACTACATAACAGGGAAAAGGGGATAATAAAGTCACCAAGTGCTGTATTCACTTTCTGTTACACTTATTTTTTGTATGGCTGTCATATTACTGCCACTGTCCAGTAAGGAACATACAAGTAAGTATCTTGTTGTCTTCTGTGCACAAGACAATAAACTTAAATAGAGTTTGAAGTTTGTTAAGCCAAACCAGAGCCTATATTGGAAGTACTGGGTGCCAAATAGAAATGAATGTAGAATGAGGCACATATACACACACACCTTCACATTTACATACACCAGACCAATTTAGACTTCTAAACTTTATTCCAGAACACACATTTTAGAATATAGGTGGAAACTGTAATACCTAGACAGAACTCCACACAGTATATAGATATATAGATAGCAATTAAACTCTAGCTTCCAAGAGTGTACCACCACATCACTGTGCTACTCCTCATCCTTTTAACAAAATTACATTTTCACAGGTGTAATAGTAAAAAATTAAAGATAGCTTCACAAGGGATAAAGGTGAATTTTCCAAGAAGTCTTTGATAAGGCAAAACATAAGAAATGTTAAATCAAACCAAAAGATGTAGAAGATAAAGGCATATTGTGTAGATGAGAGCAAAATTGTCTTAAACATAGAAAGCAAAATGATGAATAACAAGCTGCTTAAGTTAAAGACTGTATGATACTAAGTGGAATGATGCATAAACTGGAAGCAGCAAATTCATTAAAGACCTGAACAGAATTCTGAGTTGGGCAAGTTTTTGGAAGATTCAATTTTATTTAAGTATCACACATTATATGTTAAAAAATATTACATTTAAATACACCATGGGAGCTATGAAAACCTGAAAGTACAACTTATGAGTAGAACAAAATAATCATAGTGAAACTGTCGTTGTCAACATCCAGGCAGTTTACAGAAGAAAATTATAAAGCTAATAAGATGTCAAGCTATGTAATCTGATTTAGAGTACAAGTCAAGGGAGGTTACATGTAAGCAATATATCTAGTGAGGGCTCATGTGCAGTACTGTGTGCAGTTTTGGTTGCCATATCTTCTCAAAACACTGTTGCAAATCAGTGAAAATGCTCCTTTCTCTGTTGGTCTGTCTCAGTGAAACTTTGTAAACACAGGCATGCTTTTCCTACTTATGGTTTTCTTTGAATATCTTATAATCTGGTGGTGGTACAAAGACCTTTGCATCTGCCGGTTCAGCATTTGCAGAATCAACCCACTGAAAATATTTCTGGGGAAAAAAATCCAGAAAGTACCAAAAAGCAAAACATAATTTTCCGCTTTGTTTTGACAAAATATACAATTGCGCATCTCTGACTACATTCTTTTTTCTTTGATCTCACAGTGGTGCAGTGGTTAGTATTGCTGCCACACAGCTCAGATCACCTTTTTGGCCACAATAATGAAACATATACACAATAAATAATGAGTTATCTCTGCTTGTGAAGTTGTAATGTATTATAATAAACAGTTTTGATTTTAAAATGTTAATGGTGTTAATTGCAAGTATCCAAAGAACTTGGCTACACTGCTGCAAGGAGCAGGTCCACCTACTATTTTAGTTGCAACTGACGTCTTGGAATTGCCAGCCGTCAACAGGGTTTGTGAAAACTGTGAAGATTGTTATAAATGGGTCCGATGTTATCAAATACTAGACAGTAAAACTGTCTAACTGAGAAATGTTAAAAGCCATTAATCAAATACAAGTTGTTACCAGAATCAAGATGCTAAAATCATAACTCAAGTTGATAAATGGAATGCTATGAGTCATTAACTAGAAAGTTTGTTCAAGGTTTACTGCCAATGTGCAGGTCGATTTTCGAGCAGCAAGTCAGTATAAGAGAAGGAGGTGCATGACCTATGCATGCATAATAATGATGCAGATAAAAAACAAACCTTGACGGAGCCTAACAACCCTCCAAACACGGGAGATCCTATGAAATAATAATAAAAGGTTTATTAGTATTTACAAGATTTTTTTAATCCTTTTGATAGAAGAAAAAGTGCAAAACATCAGCACAGACAGTTTTGGAGAGCCTTCAGCGCAACTTCAAAAAATAGAATTAGCCAGCGGCTTCAACCATGACAAGCCACTTTGAATTTTCTGACTTTAAAAGATCTACCTATATTTTCTGACTTTTGACTAAATTCCATTTTGTTTGGATGAAATCTTTGATTGCGTGTCTCTGACTGCTTACTTTCTTCTTTGATATCTAGGAGGCACATTGGTACAGCGGTTGGCACTGCAGCCGCACAGCTCAGGTAACCTTTTTGACCACAATAATTGCTCAAGTATCGTTGGCAGATGTTTCCCTAGCCCTCAGTGACACTTTAAAGATGACTGCACCATTATAATCCAGTCAAATCTAGTTCAGTTAGTCCTTCCCCAATGACTTTAATGCAGTTTGCCAAGTTCGGCGAATATCACCAACATTTCCGTGATTTCAGGGAACTCACTGTGAAGTAAATTAAAAAGTATTTCATCAAAACCAAAACTCCAGAAGAATTCAAAGTCAAAAAAGGCAATAGTAAGGATTTGTCAACCAGGAATAACTAGAAGTGATAGTCTTTACACAGTGATTGAAGGTTTATCTGCAAACTCGGATATAACATAGCCTCTTGAACTAATCTTTAAACCCTTGACTTAACAAGGTTATTTTAAAACCCTCTGAGAACACGCCCCCAGCAACTGTGGGTCACATCATGGAAACAGGATCCACAAAATGACAGAAACTGCGATAAAAGACAAAATGGCATTGCAGTAAAAAGTAAATAAGTTTTAAACTTTGGTAAGATGCAAAAAATGAAAAGCAAACCTTAGTGCCAAAATTCAATGATCTATATTGTGACGTGTGAGTCCCTGTCTTGCACCCCAAAACATGAGGCTGAGTCTCAGTACTTTAGCTTAACCAACTTTTATTCACCTTGAAACAGGAACAGCATGGTTATTTATTGTAGCCGGATCTACCACTCTCCTATACACAGATTCTGTGTCCTTCCTGAATTTACCTAGTACAGAATAAAAACATACATTTGATTTGAGTCTATAACTGCCAGTATAAATTTATGGTATTATGGTATGGTCATGTTTACGCTCTCCTCGATCTGACACTGTTAGTTTTCAAATAAAGACGTGCTATAATAGATGTGAACTTAGATAAGAATGAGGGTTCTACATCAGAGAAAGAGAACAGAAGCCCTCCCTGCAAGAAACGTTCAGTCACACATAACAACACCACAGCTGCACGAGGCATAAGGCGAAAGATGGCACCATTTGGATGCAGCAAGAGGTTGGGCATCATCCTGCCAGTGAATCTGCCAAACACATGACCTTCAACAAAGCAGTTTGGCCTACAGAGCTTGCCAAGGTATCATGCAAAGTTCTGTTTGTGATTATGTTTTTTGATGATCTTTATATACAAAAAACATTTATATGTCACTTATATAAAACCCACATCAAATGTTGTTTACCTATATTTATTTACTTATCTTCTGTTTTGTCTTGGTAGAGTAATATATTACTCTACTTTCTCCTTTTGTATTATTAATATGTAGCCTTTCTCAGAATGCCTCAGATCTCACAGACTTACCACTGTTCATAAGGTATTGTCCCATATAACTTCTCCCCACCTTCCCTTCTACATGTATAACCTCAGGCAATTAAGTGTAGTAAAAGACAAGCAGGAGTTAAGTTACAATTTAAACAATGTATTATTGATAATATTCATAAATAATAACAATATGCAAAGTACATTTGAATATTGGCAACCATACAACCTGATAAATGGTGATTTGTTAGTTACTTAAAATGTCTCTAGTTAAGGCATCATTTTGTGGTCAGCTTTCTTCAGAAAAGGCCTCATGCCTGTCTCAATATGGCTGCCAAGCTGTGTTCTTCATTGTGTTGTCCTTGTCAGTTCATGGTGTGAGATGCTCCTTCATCAGATGTTAGTAAGAGACAGAGAGTGAGGGAGTGAGCAAATTTATAGATTTTCTGTCCAACCCCTAGAGCCAGTAGGGATCATAGTATTTAAAGGCTTCTGATACAAGTCAGTTCCAAACAGCCATACTTCAGACCAATGGAGGAATAGAACATCTTCACACCTGCCCCCCAAACCATATGGTAAGGTAAAGCTTGGCAGTTAGGCAGCCTGGCTTTCCTGCAGGGGTTGACTAAGAGACTTTAGCAGATAAACACTTGCCAAACTGGTTTGAGGCACTTCCCCACCAACCTTATCGTAAAATTCAAAGAGACCCATTCCTAAAAAGGGGGGGGGGGGTAAACATAAATGCTTCTCACTAATGTAACACTAATATTACATTGCTTTGCCTAAGTTACAAATAAAGACATACAAAATATTTATCAACTTGTATGCAAAATTTCACATCACAACATTTTCCTACAGTGTAAAGTCACAAGTACACTGCAGAGCTTCCTGTGTTTGATCAACATAAGCATGATGACAACGTACAAGTGAAATAACAAATTATAATCTTTTAATAATATGTTAAACAACTCTAGTTTCTGATTTATTGTATACTTCTTACTTGCAATAGTTAGTGTGTGGACTGCACAAATAACATTTCATTTTTGTTTTATATTTATTGTTTTTACTGTTATTTTGGTGATACTGTTTTGCTAGTTTTAAAATTTTTTTCATTGTCACTTCCATTTTGTACACCTTTTTGTACAGACTATTTTGTTATGATTTGTGTGTCTCTTCACACTAATGCTACATGGTTGCTAGGTATGTGATTCACACGCCATACGACTCATGACACCATGTAAGATATGGTATAACAAAAATGCCAACGTGAATTAAACAGCATTCAAACTTTGTTTAGAATTAAAGGAAAGGGCTAACAAGAAAATCATCTAGTGTAAAATGTTTGTAATTAGTGCTTGTTTTAACAGTAAATTTACTCCTTTTGCCCCAAAGAACAATCCCTTTGGTTTTTCATATTTTAACTAAAGTAATATTCAAATTCCCTATTATAACCTACTAGCAAAATACCCGTGCTTCGCAGCGGAGAAGTAGTGTGTTAAAGAGGTTATGCAAACATATATATACATAAACATATATACATATATATACATATCTACATATACACATATCGACTATACATATATATATACATATACACATATCTACATATATATATATATATATATATATATATATATATATATACACAAATATACATATATATATACATATACACATCCACATATATATACATATATATATACACATATCAACATATATATACACATACATACACACACACACATACATATATACATATACACATACATACATACATACATACATACACACACATATATATATATATACACATACAGACACATATATACATATACATATTTACATATCTACATATATATACACATATATATACATATCTACATATATATATATATATAGAGATACATACATATATATATCTATATCTATATATATATATATCTACAACCCCAAATCAGAAAAAGTTGGGACAGTGTGGAAAATGTGAATAAAAAAAGAAAAAAGCAAGTTATAAATTCTCCTCAAATTTTATTTCATTGCGGACAGTATGAACACAAAATAATTCATGTTTTTTTTTGTCAACATCATTTGATTTGTAAATAAATATCTATTCTTGCCATTCAGGCTTGCAACACATTCCAAAAAAAGTTGGGATGGGGGCAATTAAGGGGTAGTAATGAGGTATAATAACTAAATAATGATGTGATTTGAAACTGGTGATGTTAACAGGTGATTGCAATCATGATTCGGTACAAAAGCAGCATCGAGGAAAGGCCTACTCCTTTAGGAGCAAAGATGGGCAGAGGATCACCAGTCTGCCACCAAGTGCGGGCAAAAATCTTTCAAATGATGAAGAAAAACGTTTCTCAAAGACAGATAGGAAGAGATTTGGGCATTTCTCCCTCTACAGTGCATAACATAGTGAAAAGAATCAGTGAATCTGGAGAAATTACCGTGCGCAAAGGCCAAGGGCGCAAGCCTAAACTGAATGGCCGTGATCTCCGAACCCTCAGACGGCACTGCATTAAAAACCGTCATTCATCAATAAATGATATAACTGCGTGGGCTCAGGACTACTTCAGGAAGTCACTCTCAAGCACTACAGTACGTAGTTACATTAGGAAATGCCAGCTAAAACTGTACTGTGCCAAAAGGAAGCCCTACATAAATAGTGTCCAGAAGCGCCGTCGACTTCTCTGGGCTCGGATGCATCTGGGATGGTCCATTGTGCAGTGGAAACGTGTATTGTGCTCAGACGAATCGGTTTTTCACATCATTTTTGGAAGAAATGGACGCCGTGTGCTGCGGACCAAAGAGGAAAAGGACCATCCAGACTGTTACCAGATACAAGTCCAAAAGCCAGGGTCTGTCATGGTATGGGGTTGTGTCAGTGCCTTCGGCAAAGGTAACTTGCACTTCTGTGATGGCACCATCAATGCTGAGAAGTATATCTCAGTTTTAGAGGAACAAATGCTGCCTTCAAGACGACGTCTTTTCCAGGGACGCCCATGCTTATTTCAGCAAGACAATGCCAAACCACATACTGCGCGCATAACAAAGGCATGGCTGCGTAAGAAGAGGGTGCAGATGCTTGACTGGCCTGCCTGCAGCCCTGATTTGTCTCCTATAGAGAATGTTTAGCGCATTTTGAAACGAAAAATGCGTCAACGAAGACCCCGTACTGTTGCGCACCTAAAACGTTGTTTGCAGGAAGAATGGGACAAACTAACACCTGCAACACTTAGTCACTTGATTTCTTCAATGCCTATCTATATATCCTTCAATGATATCTATATATCTATATCTAAATCCCCGCGAAGTACTGCTTTTAAATTTTTATTAAGAAGAAAAGAAAACCTTTTTAAATTGAGGGAAAATATACCAATAACAATTTGTTAAGGATCTGTTTTTTTGTGAAGCAGCCTTAACACAGCTTTTCCGCTGTTTTATAAACGAACGCCATATAAGGTCTTCCTTTTTCCTTGCTTCGCCAAGGAAGGAGCCTTTTTATTTAATCCACGGGTTCTTGTTATAGTTCTGTTTGTATACCACGTTGTCAGTTCAGCACTCCAGTTGTAATATGACCAAGCCGTGCAAGCTTACTGTTAAGAATGCAACGTATAGTTGTACAAGAGAAAAGCAATCTTGCGTCAAATCAATGGCAACCTTTTTTTAGGTCTATGAAGTTAATTTAAACTTTAGGTTCACACGGTGCTTTCTTTCCGAAGTACCTGCACTCATGAATATGTCTGTATGCGTCAGTCGCTCAAATCCCCGCGCTTCGCACCGGTGAAGTACTGCTTTTAAATTTTTATTAAGAAGTAAAGAAAACCTTTTTAAATTGAGGGAAAATATACCAATAACAATTTGTTAAGGATCTGTTTTTTTGTGAAGCTGCCTTCACATGAGTGATCACTTCGAGCTGACTTGCTGGCCAACCATAAGCGTTACCTGGTAGGTAACCACCCAAACAATGAGATTGTGAATCAGACTACAAATGCCGTGAATGTAATTACCCCGATCTACATGCTGTCAAATAAACAAACCACACGCCGTGGCGCAATTTTAGGGGCTTCGCCTCTAGCGCTGACGTCCGAGGTTCGATTCCCGTAAGGAAGTGCAGTGAGTGGGTGGTTACCTACCAGGAAACGCTTATGGTTGGCCAGCAAGTCAGCTAACATCAGCCACAGTGCCTTCAGTTGTGAGAAGCAGATCATAGAATGGTTGAAAATAGTTTACTGTCACTTAATGCAAAGAGTACGCGACACGTGTTTCGCCCTAACTCTGGGTGGTTACCTACCAGGAAACGCTAATGGTTGGCCAGCAAGTCAGCTAACATAAGCCACAGTGCCTTCAGTTGTGAGAAGCAGATCATACAATGGTTGAAAATAGTTTACTGTCACTTAATGCAAAGAGTACGCGACACGTGTTTCGCCCTAATTCTTGGCTCATCAGGCGTACACACTCACCTGCACTCATGAATATGTCTGTATGCGTCAGTTGCTCAAATCCCCGCACTTCGAACCGGCGAAGTACTGCTTTTAAATTTTTATTAAGAAAAGAAAACCTTTTTTAAATTGAGGGAAAATATACCAATAACAATTTGTTAAGGATCTGTTTTATTGTGAAGCTGCCTTCACACACCCTCTCCACTGTTTTATAAACGAACGCCATATAAGGTCTTCCTTTTTCTTTGCTTCGCCAATGGAAGCAGCCTTTTTATTTAATTCACAGGTTGTCCGCTGTTTTCTTGTTCGTTTATTACGATTGTTATAGTTCTGTTTGTATACCACGTTGTCAGTTCAGCACTCCGGTTGTAATATGACCAAGCCGTGCAAGCACACTCTTGAGAATGCAACGTATAGTTGTACAGGAGAAAAGCAATCTTGCCTCAAATCAATGGCAACCTTTTGTAGGTCTACGAACTTAATTTAAACTTTAGGTTTACACGGTACTTTGTTTCCGTCGTGCTGCGTTCTACGTGCTGTTAGCTAAGACCCGGCACTTAAAAGTTTCTCGCTACAGCAATTTTTAATCCGTTACAAAGTCATCGAAAGTCTCGTTTATACCTCGTGTCTTCTCATTAAACTTGTATCTCGCGAATATGGCATTGCAAACGGCAGCGGGAGCGTTTCTCATTAAACTTGTATCTCGCAAATATGGTATTGCAAACGGCAGCGGGAGCGTTTCTCATTAAACTTGTATCTCACGAATATGGTATTGCAAACGGCAGCGGTAGCGTTTCTATATGCTTAATTTAAACTTTCGTTTTACACCGTGCTTTGTTTCCGCAGTATCGAAGTGATCACTCGTGCTGCATTCAGTCAGTTCACGTGAGCTGCTCTCTTGTGCCTTCTCAATTGTGTAATGAATGTTGTCTTCATCACTCTTTGGGGCTCTTCCTTGTTTTCAGTTCACGTGATTACGTAGGAGGCGTGATGACGCGATACGCGACTCCGCCTCCTCCATTACAGTATATGGACAAAAAAGAGGTTCCAGTTATGACCATTACGTGTACAATTTCGAAATGAAACCTGCCTAACTTTTGTAAGTAAGTTGTAAGGAATGAGCCTGCCAAATTTCAGCCTTCCACCTACACGGGAAGTTGGAGAATTAGTGATGAGTGAGTGAGTGAGTGAGGGCTTTGCCTTTTATTAGTATACAGTAATCCCTCGCTATATCGCGCTTCGCCTTTCGCGGCTTCACTCCATCGCGGATTTTATATGTAAGCATATTTAAATATATATCGCGGATTTTTCGCTGCTTCGCGGGTTTCTGCGGACAATGGGTCTTTTAATTTCTGGTACATGCTTCCTCAGTTGGTTTGCCCAGTTGATTTCATACAAGGGACGCTATTGGCAGATGGCTGAGAAGCTACCCAGCTTACTTTCTCTCTCTCTCTCTCTCTCTTGCGCTGACTTTCTGTGATCCTGACGTAGGGGGTGTGAGCAGGGGGGGCTGTTCGCACACCTAGACGATACGGACGCTCGTCTAAAAATGCTGAAAGATTATCTTCAAGTTGCTATCTTTTGTGCAGCTGTTTCTGAAAGGACATGCTGCACAGTGCTTCGCATACTTAAAAGCTCGAAGGGCACGTATTGATTTGTGCTTGAAAAACAAACTCTGTCTCTCTCTCTCTCTCTCTCTTTATCTGCTCCTGACGGAGGGGGTGTGAGCTGCCGCTTTCAACAGCTTTGTGCCGCGGTGCTTCGCATACTTAAAAGCCAAACAGAGAGAAATGCAAACAAATCAATAGGGCTATCTCTGTGACAGTCACTACTCCTGACACGCACTCCTTTGAAGAGGTAGATATGTTTGCATTCTTTTAATTGTGAGACGGAACTGTCATCTCTGTCTTGTCATGGAGCACAGTTTAAACTTTTGAAAAAGAGACAAATGTTTGTTTGCAGTGTTTGAATAACGTTCCTGTCTCTCTACAACCTCCTGTGTTTCTGCGCAAATCTGTGACCCAAGCATGACAATATAAAAATAACCATATAAACATATGGTTTCTACTTCGCGGATTTTCTTATTTCGCGGGTGGCTCTGGAACGCAACCCCCGCGATGGAGGAGGGATTACTGTACTAGCAAAATACCCGCGCTTCGCAGCGGAGAAGTAGTGTGTTAAAGAGGTTATGTAAACATATATATACATAAACATATATACTTATATATACATATCTACATATATACATATCTACATATACACATATCTACATATATACATATATATATACATATACACATCCACATATATATACATATATCAACATATATATGTACACATACATATACACACATACATACATACATACACATATTATATATATATATATATATATACACACATACAGACACATATATATACATATACATATTTACATATCTACACACATACACATATATCTATCTATATATATATATCTATCTATATATATCTCCATCTATCAATCTATGTATATATATATATATATATATATATATATATATATATCTATCTATCTATATATATATCTCTATCTATCTATCTATATATATATATATATATATACAGTGGAACCTCGGTTTACGACCATAATTCGTTCCACAACTCTGGTCGTAAACCGAGTTGGTCGTGAACCGAAGCAATTTCTTCCATAGGATTGTATGTAAATACAATTAATCCGTTCCAGACCGTAGAAACTGTATGTAAATATATACATTTTTTCAGTTTTTAAGCACAAATATAGTTAATTATACCATAGAATGCACAGCGTAATGGTAAACTAAATGTAAAAACATTGAATAACACTGAGAAAACCTTTAACAACAGAGAAAACTAACACTGCAATAGTTCGCGCTATAGTGCTAGGAACCGCTCTAGCTAAAAACACTTTTTTTAATGAGTTTTAAGCACAGGGGAAAAAAGGAACATTTGAAAAATCCGTAATTTAATAAACCACCAAGAAAAGTAACACTGCAACAATGCAGGCTACGAACCGATCACCGGAAACATAACTGAAAATAAAAACAAGCCTTCTCTAACTTATGCGTCCCTCAATCGCTCTGTGTGTGTGTGCGTGCGTCTCTCTTTTGCGAGCCTGGAGCGCTCCTGTGTGTGTGCGCGCGTCTCTCTCCTCGACCCCCACCCCAGCCTGTGTGTGTGTGTGTGTGCGTGCGTCTCTCTTTTGCGAGCCTGGAGCACCTGTGTGTGTCTCTCTAGCGCGCGCCTCTCTCTCTCCCCCGCCTGTGTGTGCGTGCGTCTCTCTTTTGCGAGCCTGGAGCGCCTGTGTGTATTGTCACGCTTGGGTCACAGATTTGCACAGAGACACAGGAGGTTGTAGAAAAAAAGGAACTTTATTCAAAGCACTGCAAACAAACATTTGTCTCTTTTCAACAGTTTAAACGTGCTCCATGACAAGTCAGAGATGACAGCTCCGCCAGGAGCACAGATTGTCTGAGAGAGAAAGAAGGAGAAGCAAGCAACCAATTTAACAAACTGAAAGAAGCCCGTGCAGGCTTTTTAAGAAGGCGGAGCACCGCACGAGAGGCATATTACGCGACAGAGCCGGCAAGAAGGGAAAGGAGGAATGTGAAGGTAGTCTGTCCATGTTTCTTAGGGGTTTTCCCAGGGGCGTCTGTATTCTCTGGGGGTGCGATCAGCTTTGCAGCTCACAGTGTGTCTGTCTAGAGCGCTCCTGTGTGTGTGCGCACACGCCTCTCTCGCGCGTGTTCCTGTGTGTGTGTGTGTGTGTGTGTGTGTATACAGCCCTCTGTCTCTTGCGCTGCCTCTCTGTGTGTGCGTGTGCGCGTGCGCGTGCTCTCTCTCGCTCGCTGCACAGGAAATGCACAGGGAGAGAATGAACATCAACAAACCGAAAGGGAACCTGGCTTGTTCGTAAACCGAGTGTTTGGTCGTGAACCGAGGCAAAAGTTTGGCGAACTTTTTGGTCGTAAACCGAGTTGTACGTATACCGAGACGTTCGTAAACCGAGGTTCCACTGTATATATATATATATCTATCTATATATATATATATATGTATATCTATATATATATATATATATATATATATATATATATATATATATATATCTCTATCTATCTCTATCTATATATATATATATATCTATCATATATATTTATATATATATATATAATCTATATATATCTCTATCTATCTATCTATATATATACATCCCCGTGCTTTGCAGCGGCGAAGTACTGCTTTTAAATTTTTATTAAGAAGAAAACCTTTTTAAATTGAGTGAAAATCTACCAATAACAATTTGTTAAGGATCTGTTTTTTTGTGAAGCTGACTTCACACAGCCTCTCCGCTATTTTATAAACGAACGTCATATAAGGTCTTCCTTTTTCGTTGCTTTGCCAACGGAAGCATCCTTTTTATTTAATCCTGTTTTTACGATTGTTCTGTTTGTATATCACGTTGTCAGTTCAGCACTCCGGTTGTAATATGACCAAGCTGTGCAAGCACAGTCTTGAGAATGCAACGTATAGTTGTACAGGAGAAAAGCAATCTTGCCTGAAATCAATGGCAACCTTTTGTAGGTCTATGAACTTAATTTAAACTTTAGGTTTACACGGTGCTTTCTTTCCGAAGTACCTGCACTCATGAATATGTCTGTATGCGGCAGTCGCTCAAATCCCCGCGGTTCGCACCGGCGAAGTTCTGCTTTTAAAGTTTTATTAAGAAAAAAAGAAAACCTTTTAAAATTGAGGGAAAATATACCAATAACAGTTTGTTAAGGATCTGTTTTTTTTGTGAAGCTGCCTTCACTCGAGTGATCACCTCGAGCTTAAAGCCTGAGAAATCACCCCGTAAATGCACACGTTTAATTGCACATCTATCTATGTATCTATCTCTCTCTATATATATATATATAATCTATCTATCTAACTATCTATATATCTATCTATCTATCTATCTATATCTATCTATCTATATATATACATATATATCTCTATCTATCTATATATATACATCCCCGTGCTTTGCAGTGGCGAAGTACTGCTTTTAAATTTTTATTAAGAAGTAAAACCTTTTAAAATTGAGTGAAAATATACTAATAACAATTTGTTAAGGATCTGTTTTTTTGTGAAACTGACTTCACACAGCCTCTCCGCTGTTTTATAAACGAACGTCATATAAGGTCTTCCTTTTTCGTTGCTTTGCCAACGGAAGCAGCCTATTTATTTAATCCTGTTTTTATGATTGTTCTGTTTGTATATCACGTTGTCAGTTCAGCACTCCAGTTGTAATATGACCAAGCCGTGCAAGCACACTCTTGAGAATGCAACGTACAGTTGTACAGGAGAAAAGCAATCTTGCCTCAAATCAATGGCAACCTTTTGTAGGTCTATGAACTTAATTTAAACTTTAGGTTTACACGTTGCTTTCTTTCCGAAGTACCTGCACTCATGAATATGTCTGTATGTGTCAGTCGCTCAAATCCCCGCGGTTCGCACCGGCGAAGTTCTGCTTTTAAATTTTTATTAAGAAGAAAAGAAAACCTTTTAAAATTGAGGTAAAAGATTCCAATAACAGTTTGTTAAGGATCTGTTCTTTTTGTGAAGCTGCCTTCACTCGAGTGATAACTTCGAGCTTTAAGCCTCAGAAATCACCCCGTAAATGCACACGTTTAATTGCACATCTGTTAATATGTATGCTTACAAAGTATTAAAAGACACTCAACAATTACACAGTATTAAAAGACACTCAACAATTAATGTCTTTACCTTCGTTCCCGCGTTTGACTCGTGCTGTAAATCTCTTCCTTGTTTTCACTTCACGTGATTACGTAGGAGGCGTCATACGTGATGACGCGATACGTGACTCCGCCTCCTCCATTAGAGTATATGGACAAAAAACAAGTTCCAGTTATGACCATTACGCGTAGAATTTCGAAATGAAACCTGCCTAACTTTTGTAAGTAAGCTGTAAGGAATGAGCCTGCCAAATTTCAGCCTTCTACCTACACGGGAAGTTGGAGAATTAGTGATGAGTGAGTGAGTGAGTGAGTCAGTCAGTCAGTCAGTCAGTCAGTGAGTCAGTGAGGGCTTTGCCTTTTATTAGTATATATATATATATATATCTATAATAATAAAAGGCAAAGCCCTCACTGACTGACTCACTCACTGACTGACTGACTCATCACTAATTCTCCAACTTCCCGTGTAGGTGGAAGGCTGAAATTTGGCAGGCTCATTCCTTACAGCTTACTTACAAAAGTTAGGCAGGTTTCATTTCGAAATTCAAAGCGTAATGGTCATAACTGGAACATATTTTTTGTCCATACACTGTAATGGAGGAGGCGGAGTCACGTATCGCGTCATCACGCCTCCTACGTAATCACGTGAACTAAAAACAAGGAAGAGATTTACAGCACGAGTCGCACGCGGGAACGAAGGTAAATGACGTTAATTTTTGACTGTCTTTTAATACTGTGTAAGCATACATATTAACACATGTGCAATTAAACGTGTGCATTTACGGGGTGATTTCTCAGGCTTAAAAGCTCGCCTTTTACTAAAAAGGTAAATGCAAAACTATTTTCAATCAGTTTATTGAAACGCTCCCGTTAAGGATTGCAATAACATATTCGCGAGATAAAAGAACGAAGTAGGGGGAAATGGAGGAAGAGCCGGAAACAGCGAAGAGCAAAAAATTAATTAAACAATTGAGAACGGAGCGAGTGAAGCATACAAGCATGTTCATAAGGGAAACAAAGCACGGTGTAAAACGTAAGTTTAAATTAAGTTTATAGAAACGCTCCCGCTGCGGATTGCAATAACATATTCGCGAGATAAAAGTTTAATGAGAAGACACGAGGTATAAACGAACCACACGCCGTGGCGCAACATTAAGGGCAACAGTTTCAACCATTCTATGATCTGCTTCTCGCAACTGAAAGACGGCACATGGCGGATGTTAGCCGACTTGCTGACCGCAACGTTAGGGGCTTCAACTATGGCGCTGACGCCACATCTGAGTGCCAACACTTTGCAGACTCTACTTAAAAGACACGCCCTCCTCACTGGACAGTTAAAAAGACCAATCAAACTAACGATGACATCAAGTATTACCCAATCAAAAGTAGGAAAGGAGGCATCTTCATAAAATGCGTGTGGGATGATTTGCATGACACGCTGCTTTAAAAAAAAAATGATAAAAAAAATACGGGATAAATCCCGTCCAGTATTGATTCAAAACGGGACGCGCAATTTCATTCTCAAACGCGGCACGATTCCGTATTTTAAAGGACGGGTGGCAACCCTACAGTGCCAGGTAACCACCCATACAATCAGATTGTGATTCAGACTAGGAATGCAATGAATGTAATTACCCCGATCTACATACAAGGCGAAAGTCTTGCAACATTCAAAGATGATGGTTTGGGATAATTAGTACTTATTAAGTACACCATGGCACATAAAAGAGCTTATGAAGCCTTGAACCGAAAAAAGCAAGATCTCAGAGATCGTAAAAAAAAAAAAGGAGGTAATGTCGTTTTACTCGCTGTACATTTTAGTCAAACATTACCAGTTATTCCACGAGGGAGACCAGCAGATGAAGTCAACGCGTGTTTAAAATCCATGCTTCTCCCACGCTCGGTTATATGTCGCGTGTTCTCGGGTAGGTACACCAAAAAATGTATACATTTAAGCATGTAATGGGCAAACAAAAAATGAGGTATACCCGAAGGCACTGCAGTAGTACTCAATGTAACTTTACTTCTTAAATGTTAATGTTTTACTGTTTAATAATTTATACGCTTCTTATATATTGTTCAAATTCTTTTATCAAAATACCAGTGACACCGCAATGCACGATAACATGGAGTGAATACACCATACGCATCTGCCCACGGCCGCCCTGGTGTGCGCAGATAGGAGTTGATTCTAAAATAAAATAAACATAAAAAGAGTAATACAATCATCACCCATAAAGCGGATAGCAGACGTGACGTATTATATGTGTACCAGATTTCAAGTCAATAGGTGAAACGGTTTGCAAGCTACAGGTGATTTAAAATCCTGGACAGACCAACGAAAAGCCACGGTAGCAAATTATAGAAGAAGATTTTACTGTTTAATAATTTATATTTATATGAAATGTGCTTCTTATATATTACTTCATATTCTCATATGATAATGATGTTAATGTTGTTTATATTGATTTCTATGTTATTGTAAGTGCATCTATGTGTGTATATGTATGTATGTATGTATGTATGTGTATATATATATATATATATATATATAAAAATATATATATAAAAAATATATGTGTATATGTATATATAATATATCTGTATATGTGTGTGTATATGTGTATATGTATATATATATATATATATATGACAGCAACACTCATAACAATGACAACACAATTACATTGACAATCATGTTACGTTATTTTTAAAATGTTTCCTTTACTTTTTCATAACCTCTTTAACACACTACTTCTCCGCTGCGAAGCGCGGGTATTTTGCTAGTATATATATATATAGCTAAATTCCCACGCTTCGCAGCGGCGAAGTACTGGTTTTAAATTTTTATTAAGAAGAAAAGAAAACCTTTTTAAATTGAGGGAAAATATACCAATAACAATTTGTTAAGGATCTGTTTTTTTGTGAAGCTGCCTTTACACAGCCTCTCCGCTGTTTTTTATATAAGGCCGTCCTTTCTCCTTGCTTAGCGGTTCTGTATTGTTTTATTGTTCGTTTATTACGATTGTTATAGTTATTGTGTAGCTATTTGAGACTCACTTTTCTGTTCAGTTACCCATTTCCTTTATGTAATCCGCGGATTCTCCGCTATGTTTTGTTCGTTTATTACGATTATAGTTATTTATTGATTCCCTTCTTTAGCTGACTGCCTGCTCATATAAGGCGCTCCGCTGTTTTTTTGTGAAGCAGCCTTTACACAGCTTCTCCACTGTTTTATAAACGAACACCATATAAGGTCATCCTTTTTCCTTGCTTCGCCAAGGAAGCAGCCTTTTTATTTAATCCACGGTTTCTCCGCTGTTTTATTGTTCATTTATTACGATTGTTATAGTTCTCTTTGTATACCACGTTGTCAGTTCAGCACTCCGGTTTTAATATGACCAAGCCGTGCAAGCTTACTGTTGAGAATGCAACGTATATACGTTTGTGAATTTCCCATCGGGATTAATAAAGTATCTATCTATCTATCTATCTGTATAGTTGTACAGGAGAAAAGCAATCTTGCCTCAAATCAATGGCAACCTTTTGTAGGTCTATGAACTTAATTTAAACTTTAGGTTTACACGGTGCTTTGTTTCTGAAGTACCTGCACTCATGAAAATGTCTGTATGCGTCAGTTGCTTCATATTCTTTTCCTACATTATCAATTGTGTAATGTGTTTTTGAACAGGTTTCATTCATCGAAGTGATCACTCGTGCTGCGTTCAGTCAGTTCACGTGAGCCGCTCTCTTGTGTGATGTTGCGATGTCCACGGCTTTATTTAATGTTAGCTAAGACCCGGCACTTAAAAGTTTCTCGCTACAGCAATTTTAACTCAGTTACAAAGTGATCCAAAGTCTCATTTATACCTCGTGCCTTCTCATTAAACTTGTATGTCACGAATATGGTATTGCAAACGGCAGCGGGAGCGTTTCTATAAACTTAAACTTACAGTTTACACCGTGCTTTGTTTCCGCAGTAGCTGCACTTCTGAATATGCTTGTATGTGTCACTCGCTCGCTTCTTATTGTTTCGCTGCCTTCTCAATTGTGTAATGAATGTTTTCTTCAGCGCTCTTTGGGGCTCTTCCTTGTTTTCTACGTACTACGTTCACAGTCAGTTCACGTGATTACGTGGGAGGCGTGATGACGCGATACGCAACTCTGCCTCCCACGGCCATCGAGCTGCAGCCTATTACAGTACTAGGGGGCTCCGCCCCCTGCTCGCTTCGCTCGCCAACCCCTGGTGTTGTGAAGAGCGTGATGTATGAATGAGATATAGCATAGTGTGAAGGTGTAGATGACGCATATAGGAATCAAATAAAGTTGTCCATGTCCAAAAATGGGCTCAGAGAGGTAGATGCTAACTTTGTCTATGGTTTGCCCTTGTGATTTGTTGATGGTCATGGTCAAGGCAGGTCTAATGGGGAACTGTCGCCGTTTAAGTGTAAAAGGTAATTCCAGGTCAGAAGTTGTAAGGTAATTGTAGGAATTAGAACAGTATTGTTAGCATGTGATTCTGTAAGAAGTTTTGCTTTAATAACATTGTGTGGCATGGTGTTGACAACTAAATGTGTACCATTGCATAAACCCTGTTTAGTGTTAAGGTTTCTTAATAGCATGATTATTGTTCCATTTTTAAGGCTAAGATTGTGTTGTGGTAATCCGGCTGGGTTAATAGTGTTCAAATATTCTAAGGGGAAATTAATATGGTCATTGTCGTCATCAGAGTCAACTTTGTCAGAGCTTAGAAAGAGCTGTGGCACTCCAGGAAGTAATGAAATGACCTGGTTATTAATGTGATCAACATTAATATTTTTTGGACATAATATAGTTCGTTGTGTTAAAAGGGGTATTTCGTGTACTGAGATTGTTGTTCCAAATATCTCCATAACTCTTTTGAAAGCAATGTCAATTGTCTGCGTATTTTAAGGTGGATTGAAGAATAGCCGAGCGCATGGTATGTGGAACAATAGCTAAGCACTGTGTAAAATCTCCTCCTAATAAAAGTACCTTTACTCCTGTTTTTTTTCATGCGGGTTCGTGTGTTTGGTCCCGTCACTCGAGCCGTATCGTTTTGTACCCGTGAGCGTGAATTCATGACTTGTTTGTTCTTCAGCGTTAGAAATATGGATAAGTAATAAGGAAGATCATACTCACTGTTAATATGGAGCCTTTTCTGTGGTTGAACGGTTAATAGTGCATCAGTGTAATGAGATCGACCTATGCTGCATAATTTGAATGTGTTCAGATGATGTATATTTAATACGGACGGTTCGTTCAGTAATGGGGCTTTGTGTTTCATTTCTTATTTATGTTAGTGTGGTCGTGGGTCCGAGCTGTGCCACTCCAGGAAGTAATGAAATAACCTGGTTATTAATGTGATCAACATTAATATTTTTTGGACAGAATATAGTTTGTTGTGTTAAAAGGGGTATTTGGTGTAATGAGATTGTTGTTCCAAATATCTCCGTAACTCTTTTGAAAGCAATGCCAATTGTCTGCGTATTTTAAGGTGGACTGAAGAATAGCCGAGCGCATGACATGTGAAACAATAGCTAAGCACTGTGTAAAATCTCCTCCTAATAAAAGTACCTTTCCTCCAAAGGGAATATTATTAATCATCAACGTTTGTAGAAGTTTATTAATGGTGTTGAGTAAGTGAGTGGATGCCATTAGATGCAAAAGCAAATGAACTATTGTAGGATGTAATGCAGTTCATAAAGTTTTTACTTTCAGGTACTTCGTCAGTTAGAATCTTCTGTAGATAATGCAGGATATGAATGTAAAGGAGGCAGTCAAATTTGACCCTTTTGACAATAACGTGTAAATTCATTACTTGTATTGCCAGTTGTTTCTTCAGGGAAGTTAAGTGAATGACAATGATTGCAAATGACATTCATTAATCCCAATGAATCTTCATGAATAGTGGACTCATTCTTGAACGCGTTGTCAGCTATGTTTTGTCTGTGCCGTTTGAGAGGCGCGTCGTTGTATGTGCAGGAATTGGGACGTGCTATTCTGGAGCCGTAATCGATTTGCCTGTGCTGTGTGAGAAGCCCGTTTCAGTTTACGGCGGTCATTGTTTGTATTGAGCCTTGCCCGTTTTTGTATGTCGGTTAGTCGACCGACATGTATTGTTTTTTTTCATGCGGGTTCGTGTGTTTGGTTCCGTCACTCGAGCCGTATTGTTTTGTACCCGTGAGCGTGAATTCATGACTTGTTTGTTCTTCAGCGTTATAAATATGGATAAGTAATAAGGAGGATCGCACTCACTGTTAATATGGAGCCTTTTTTGTGGTTGAACGGTTAATAGTGCATCAGTGTAATGAGATCGACCTATGCTGCATAATTTGAATGTGTTCAGATGACGTATATTTAATACGGACGGTTCGTTTAGTAATGGTGCTTTGTGTCTCATTTCTTATTTATGTTAGTGTGGTCGTGGGTCCGAATCCTGCTTTTTGTGTATGTTTCGTGTGCTATGTTCGTAGTCTGTCCTGTTTTGTGTCCAATGGGTTTGTGTGGCGCTAGCGTCTGACTTATTTTTTTTTTTTTTGTGCTAGGGGGCGTTGCCTCATTTGTGTGTCGTGGGTCTCAATTCTCTTCTTTGTGTGTGTTCCGTTTCGCGTCTGACTCCTTTTTTCTGTGTGCTATGGGCGCCTCATTTGTTATTTTACGTTGCTTTGCATCCGGTTTCCGTTGCTTGGAAGGGTGGTTTTGTGGGGGCGCTTGCGCAGTACATCTTTTGCGGCTACGGCCCATGGCCGGATGTCCCTGCGTCCATCCGGTTTACCATTCTCGGTTAGTAATATGGATATGGACAAAAAAGAGGTTCCAGTTATGACCGTTACGCGTAGAATTTCGAAATGAAACCTGCCTAATTTTTGTAAGTAAGCTGTAAGGAATAAGCCTGCCAAATTTCAGCCTGCCACCTACACGAGAAGTTGGACAATTAGTGATCCAATAACAAAAAAGGCTAACCTTTACAAAGTAAGGGAAAGCAAAGAAGGGTTCAATCAACTTTGCTTAATAAAGCTAATGCCACCACATTGTGGTTAACCAGAAGGTGTAATATACAGTGGAACCTCAGTTCACAAACGTCTCAGTATACGTACAACTCGGTTTACTTTTGCCTCGGTTCACGACCACACTTTTGCCTCAGTTCACGACCACACACTCGGTATACGAACAAGCCAGTTTCCCTTCCGGTTCATACGTGTTGATTACTGTATTTAAGCACGTGTTCAGCCTCTCCCTGTTCATTGTTCTCAGTCAGACGTGCGTGCTTTACCTGTTAACTCTTTGTGCTCTACAGTATTTCGTGTGCTTTTGCAGTTAACCATGGCTTCTAAGCAAGTGTAGAGTGGTGAGAAGAAAGTGTTGCAATGTTACTTTTCTCTTTTTTCAAATGTTCAGAGAGAGAGGGAGAGAGAGGGCTCGTTTGCTGCTGAGAGAGAGAGAGAGAGAGAGAGAGAGTGGGCTCGCGTGCTGCTGAGAGAGAGAGAGAGACAGGGCTCACGTGCTGCTGAGAGAGAGCAAGCCTGCGCGTGCAGCTGAGCAGGGAGCCTGGGTGTTTGTGTCAGTGTTATTCAATGTTTTTACATTAGTTTACTATTACACTGTGCATTCTATGGTGTAATTAACTATATTTGTGCTTAAAAGTCTTTAAAAAAATATATTTACATACAGTTCGTATGGTCTGGAATGGATTAATTGTATTTACATACAATCCTATGGGGGAAATTGCTTCAGTTAATGACCAAATAGGTTTACGACCAGAGGTTTGGTACCAATTATGGTCGTGAATCGAGGTTCCACTGTATATGACTGTTAAGTGACTGTAACCACAGTACCTGAGTGCCTTAACTGCCAAACAGATTTGACTGTAAAAAAAATATTTGAGGGACTAGAGCAAAATTATTAACATAAGAAAAAAACTAAAACTGAGCAGCAACAAAGAAGTGTGGATAAATTACAAAACTGACAAGACATAAAAGACAGAAAGACAAGAACAAATCTTAAAATTGCAAGACAAAGCAGTTGATTAATATATAAATAACAGAGCATGTATTACTGGTCTTTGGCAGGTTTATCTGCACACAGAATTACGCTAGCATGCCCTGGTTCTCCTCCTATAGTGACCCTATCTGTTACATCTCTACTCATAAATTCAGAGAAACAAAACTCATATTTGCATCAGGACTGTCACTCACATACACTTTGCAGTTGAATGCTTGACTAACTTATGTTCATGTTGTTGATGATGATTTCCTGAGCTCATGTGAAAAATGCAGATACAGTCTCCCTTGTATAAATATGTACAAAAGCAACTACTTACACAACTCATGTAAACTGTCACTTTTTAATTTTTGTCCAATCTATATAACAGTGTGCTAAAATGAACCCAATAAGATGAATAAGATGATTTTCAGTCCAAATTAGCTGTAGTGAGAAGTTAAGTAAAATGACACATTTTATTGGCTAATTAGAAAGATTACAATATGCAAGCTTTTGAGGCAACTCAGGCCCCTTCTTCAGGCAAGATGTACATAACTTAACTTCTCACTACATTCATAATGGCTAACACGATACACCCTATTACTACAGTCCAAATTAGCTGAAATCATCTATAATGCAATCTACACTTAACTTATATGTTTTGTTACAATTCTTTTTGTTAAGATTTTCCAAAAGGAGATGTACAAAAACCATAAAAACATACGTCTGTGAAGATTCTCAGTCATCCAGGTGAAATTATCTGGTAGTTGAGTCATGGCAACTAGACTTCTTTCTTGTTAGGTAGATACGTTTCACTACTCATACAAGCAGCTTCATCACTACATAAAAACATGCCTACCCAAAACCACCCATAAATATTTAAATTAGGTTTACCTATTGTGGACACTTGGGAGCGCTGCTTCCCTGTGAAACCCAACAGACAAATATTCCAGACACAGGTTTAAAAGCACTTTTTAATCTTTTTCATTTCAATAGTGCCTCCAAAGCACCACATCCATCAAACACACAATAAATCAACACAATAATTTTCCTCCTCTCCTCCCAGCAAGCTCTGTTACACTCTCTCCCAACTCCAGCTCGCTTGCTGGGTTTCCACCAGTTCTTTATATAGTCCGGACTCCGAGTCAGATGAAGAATTGTATTTTCTGCAGGCCGGGCTATATGGGAAGCAGAAATCCCTGTGTCTTCCTGCAGGGCTGTGAAGCCAAACTCCATATCCCATAGTGCCCATAGATCTTGAGAAACAGAACTAATAAGAGACAATAAATAACCAAAAAAACTCAATTAACAATGCCAAAGGCATAAACCAAAAGGAATTCTTAAAGCCAAAGAAAAATAGTCAAAAGAATCACTAAGAACAATATGCTATAAATTCTACATTTTTTTTTTTGAGAAGATGGAGCACTAAGCCAAAGAACATCTATAAAAGTAGCCAAAGTTGGTTTGGTCCGTTTATAGGAGATGGACGTCTGAAGCAGAGCTCCGCTAGCAGCGGCTTTATTTTCCCACGTATTTCATATTATTTAGAGGTATCCTGTATTTAACCCGACCAAGGAACTTCCACTACAATATACAAGCATGAGTAACAAGAAGAAAAGTCAGAAAGAACCAGAAAAGAAACTTAAAGCTGCATCGAAGTCCGGACAGACTTCCGGCCTGAGTGCAGGTGTAAGGTATGGCATCACGGAGACTGACCTGGAACAGGCAGAAGAGTGCGCAGAATTCCTGGGGCCCCGCTCCATTGTATCGTCTCCAGTCGAGAGTGAAAATGGGAGCGAAGGCGCAAGTGATACAGGTCGCGAGGGATCGCCGATTACAGAGGATCATTCGAGACTAGAAAGGGCTCTGCAGGACGTGCTCTCATCTACTCATCGCGAGCCTGTAACAGGAGCTGCATTTTCACTTGCGGAGCACGAAAGCAGAAGCGAACTGTCCGAACTGAAAGAGATGATCGCTACACAGATAGCTACACAGATAGCTACACAGAAAGAGATGAACACTACACTGGCCACTGCCATGGTTACGGCCATGAATGAGCTTAAGAAAGATAACACAAATGATCTTAAGAAGGTGGCCACTGAGCTCAAGAAGGATAACAAAGATAAGGAAACGCGTCTATTTGAACGTTTCGACGTGAACTTTAAAGGCATGTTGGAGAAATTAGTGGAACACATTGAAGAAACTAACTCCAAACTGAAAAGGCTTGATGATCATATTAATGACGTTTCAGACCAGCTGGAAGACGTTAAGCAGGGACTCACGGCTCGAGTGGAAACAGCGGAACAAATGGCATCTAACGCCGATGAAAAAGCCACAGCTGCGAACTCGGAATACAAAAAACTTGGAGACAGACTTGCAGCCCTGGAGGATGGGTGCAGAAGAAATAATATAAGAATTGAGGGTATACCTGAGAAACGAGAAAGCTCAAGCCCAGTGAAATTTGCAGTAGAATTACTGTCTAAAATAATTGGAGATGACTTTAAACTCGACAATGAGATAGCCACGGCTTATCGCACAAAGATACCAAGCGCCTTTAAATCTAGGTCTTTTATTGTCCGCTTCGAACGACTAAGATGTAAGCTTGATGTGATGGCACTTCTCAGACACAAGCAAGAGATTATATTCGAAAATAATCTTATTCGTATTTTTCCCGACTTCTCACCATCAACAGCTGCAAAACGCAGATCCTACAACGACATTAAAAGGATGCTACGGGAAGCCGATATCAAATACAGCCTCTTGTATCCTGCCAAACTGAAAGTGGAAGTTCAAGACGGACATTATATTTTCTTCAGCAAAGAAGAAGCTGAAAAAGAATTAAAGAAGCTGTTTCCGACACTTTTTTTGAAAGTTAATTAAAATTAAAGAGCCGTATTCTATCAAGGCACGGGAAAGACCGATGATCTGATCGCTGGATCCATGTTTAAAGAGACTGGTATTATAATTATACATCTCTTATTCTCTTTTTTTAAATTTTTTTTTATATCTGGACTTTATATGTTATATGTTTATGTTTCAATCAGAGTTATAGAGCTATAGACGTGAGTGTGAAAATGTGGAAGTGATTAAAGTAGGATTCGTTTTATTTATTTATTTTTTTATTTCTTTTCCTTTTTTTTTTTTTTTTTATTTTATTTTATTTTATTTTTTTTTAATTAATTAATTAATTTATTTTTTTTATTTTACTATACCTTAAAGTAGACTGTTTAACTTCATACCCTCGGTTTATTGCTTGTTCTACTATTTATATAATTACCATTATACTATTACAGTATGAATTACCAGGTTTATCCTAGACTAGTTTTTAAAATCACTCCCAGGGTTTTTTTTTTTTTCTTTTTTTTTTTTTTTTTTTTTTAACCTTAATATCTTAACTTAAAAGCGCTGAAGATTATTTCAAGATTAAATATTGTTAATGAGAACATTTTCGGCAGATAGTATTAAGGATTTAACTGTAAAAGATATCTCTGTTTTAATTCTGTAACGCCGCTGCAGGGTGGGGTTTGTTTTGTTTTGGACGTGCTCTGTCTCTTCGTATGTCAGAGGACTGGAACATCGCGAAGTGGGGTCTAGCCTCATGTGGGGAGGCAAAATGGGGGGGTGGGGGGATAAAGGGGGGAGAGAAGGAGAGCAGGTTATATCTAATCTATTCTTATAATCCTTATAATTATAAATATCAATGCAGCAACAGGCTAACATGCAACAACTCCTGGGGAATCTTGAAACTAAGATTAAAACTGCCATATCACCAATTAAAACTATAAAATGACATTAAAAACTCAGAATCAATGTCTCCATGATGGGACAGTTAACTTTGTGAGCTGGAATGTTAAAGGCCTGAATCACGAATTAAAGAGAAAGAAAGTATGCTCTCACCTAACAGGCTTAAACGCTAAAATAGTATTTTTACAGGAGACCCACTTACTAACCAAGGATCAGTTCAGATTACAAAAAGACTGGACTGGCCAAATGTTCCATTCTAGCTTTATAAAGAAAACTAGAGGGGTGGGAATTCTCATACATAGAACAGTTCCTTTTGTAGCATCAGAGGTAGTGTCGGACCCTGAAGGGAGATATGTGATGGTCATGGGCAACTTATATAACAGTAAAATGATTTTGATAAATGTTTATGCACCCAATGTTGATGATAAGGAATTCATGCAAAATCTATTTGCATCCATTCCCAGTGTGAACACTCATAAAATTATAATGGCTGGGGACTTTAATTGTGTTTTAAATCCACTCTTAGATAGGACTCCTGTGACAGGGGGGACGACATCTAATACTGCAAAGATAATTACACAGTTTTTAAAGGATCACAACTTATCAGACCCCTGGAGGTTTCTTAACCCAAACTCAAGAACATATTCGTTCTACTCACCAGTGCATTATAGCTACTCAAGAATTGATTATTTTTTTATAGATAATAATTTCCTGCCTACAATTAAATTATGCAAATATGACACAATTGTTATCTCTGACCATGCCCCTCTAGTCTTGGAGCTAAAATCAATAAGCCCCTCGTACTCACCTCGCAGATGGCGTCTTAACCCTCTTTTATTGGCAGACGAGAACTGCACAGAATTTATATCCAAACAAATCAGCTTCTTCCTAGAGACAAACATGTCTACAGAGGTTTCTGCAGGAACACTCTGGGAAACTCTAAAGGCCTTCCTAAGAGGCCAGATTATTTCATATCTTTCCCATAGAAATAAATTAGAAACCAAGAAAGTGTCAGAGCTAAGAAATGAAATTACTAGAATAGATGAAGAACAAGCCAGGCGTCCAAGTGAAGCTCTTCACAGGAAAAGGCAGGCCTTGCATACAGAACTTAACATCTTAACAACTAAAGAAACTGAACAACTTATTTATAAGTCTAGACAGCATTACTATGAACACGGAGAAAAAGCTAATAAGCTTTTAGCTCAACAAATTCATAAACAAGAAGTTCACAATGCAATACCAGTAATCACCAACAAGAATGGAGAAGAAATCATCGACCATAATAAAATAATGCACACATTTAGAGATTACTATAAGTCTTTATATTCCACTGAGCCCAAAAAAAACAACACGCAATCTAATGCATTTCTGGATAATTCACAAATACCACAAATAGATGCTTTAAGTGCTGAGGAACTAGATAAACCTCTAACGCTAACAGAATTACTAGACGCTATAAAGTCACTACAAAGCGGGAAATCATCAGGCCCTGATGGTTACCCCGTAGAGTTTTATAAGAAATTCTCCACTCAGCTAGCTCCACTCTTATTGGTAACATTTACAGAAGCTAAAGACCACCAAATACTACCTCAAACATTTCGACAAGCATTAATCACCGTCTTTCCTAAACAAAATAAAGACTTGTTACAATGTGCATCATATAGACCAATTTCACTCCTGAATAATGATGTTAAGATACTCTCAAAAATCCTAGCTAGAAGGATGGAGAAAGTGCTGCCCTCGGTAATATCACAAGATCAAACTGGATTTATTAAAGGCCGACATCTATCTTCAAATCTCCGACGCTTGTTTAATGTTATATATTCACCAGCAAAATCAAACACCCCAGAGATATTACTATCATTAGACGCAGAAAAGGCATTTGACATGATCGAATGGAATTACCTTTTCACTGCATTGGAGAAATTTGGGTTTGGCCCGAATATTTGTGCTTGGATTAAACTACTGTATACCAGTCCAGAAGCTTCAGTTTGTATTAATAAAATTTGCTCAGACTACTTTAAACTAGAACGTGGTACCAGACAAGGATGTCCCTTGTCGCCACTGTTGTTTGCAATCGCTATTGAACCACTGGCGGTTCACTGCCGAAATTCTCATCAGATAAAGGGGATTGTCAGAGAAGGACTGGAACAGAAAATTTCTCTATATGCAGATGATATGGTCTTATATATATCGGACCCAGAAAACACTGTCCCTGCTGTTTTAACAGCACTAACAGAATTTCAAAAGATATCTGGTCTTAGAATTAATCTGAATAAAAGTATACTCTTTCCAGTGAACTCACAAGCATATAATATTAAATTAGACACCCTACCTTTTACCATAGCAGATCAGTTTAAATACCTAGGGGTAAATATCACAAGTAAACATAAAGCTCTTTATCAACAAAATTTTGGCGTCTGTATGGAAAAAATTAAGCAAGACTTGCATAGATGGTCAACCCTTCATCTCACTCTAGCCGGAAGAATTAACATTGTTAAGATGAATATCCTTCCTAAACTTCTCTTTTTATTTCAAAACATTTCAATATATATCAATAAATCGTTTTTTAAAAAGTTAGATTCAATAATAACCTCATTCATTTGGAACTCAAAACACCCACGTATCCGAAGAGCGACCCTACAAAGACCTCAGGCAGAAGGTGGCATGGCTTTACCTAATTTTCAGTTTTATTACTGGGCAGCAAACATACAAGCCATAAAAACCTGGACACAAATAAATGCACATACACAGGCTTGGTCTGCAATAGAAGTAAAATCCTGTAGTACTTCTTTATATTCCCTGCTTTGCTCTCCAATAAATGAAAGTTATCGCAAATATACTAATAACCCAATTGTGCTTTACTCACTCAGAATATGGAACCAAATTAGGAAGCATTTTAAGATGGAAAATCTTTTATCAGTGGCACCTTTGCAAGGGAACCACCTCTTTCAACCTTCGCAAGTATATCCAGTTTTTAATACCTGGAAAAGTTTTGGGATTAAAATGCTCAGAGATCTTTATATAGACAACATATTTACATCTTTTGAACAATTACGTTCAAAATTTAACCTCCCAGCTACACATTTCTTTTACTATCTTCAAATTAGAAATTTTGTTAAACAGAAATTGCCCGATTTCCCCCACCTTGCACCCTCCACAATGCTGGAAAAAATACTGCTCAATTCCGAGGAAACAAACACTATTTCCGCAATATATAAAATCTTATTAGAGTCCCTACCTTTCAAAGATCCAAGAGGACATTGGGAAGAAGATCTCTTAATCAATATATCAGAAAAGGAGTGGAAGGTAGCAAAGCAGAGAATTCACTCGAGTTCTATATGCGCAAAGCATAGAATTATTCAACTAAAAATTATATATCGAGTTCATCTGTCTCGCTTAAAACTGTCCAAAATGTTTCCAGGCCAGGATCCGACCTGCGAGCGCTGCAACCAAGCTCCTGCCTCACTGGGTCACATGTTCTGGGCCTGCACCAAACTAACATCATTTTGGACAAAGATTTTTAAGTGCCTCTCAGACAGCCTTAGTATCACAATCCCTCCTAACCCACTAACAGCTGTGTTTGGTGTCCTTCCAGATGGACTTGAATTGGAGAAGGACAAACAAACGGTGATTGCATTCACTACACTCTTGGCACGCAGACTTATTTTGTTAAATTGGAAGAATCCTAATTCTCCTCTTATAAGTCAGTGGGAAACTGATGTTTTATATTATTTGAAATTGGAAAAAATCAAATTTTCAGTTAGAGGATCTGTACAAAATTTTTTCAAAACTTGGCAGGATTTAATCAATATTATTTTAGAATAAGAGATTTAACTATTATTGTATTTAACTCCCTTCTCCATCTCTTATTTATATAGATATTTACTTCTCCCCTTCTTTTGTCTAATGTTGCCTTATTAAAAAGCTTAAAGAAATTTTCCTTTAGCTAAGCTCTCCTTCTCAGGGATGGGGTTTGATTTGTTTTCAAATTTGTTGGGTTATAAATGGATCTGTTTGTATGGAATGATTACAATGAAAATTAATAAAATAAAAATATATACAAAAGTAGCCAAAGTCATAAATACCAAAAACACCATCCAAATACAGTAATGAATTTTTGAATTTCTAATGACCAAAAGCAGAAGGTGGAAAGCAAAACTGTTGAAGCAAGGTAAGTTGCTTTAATTTCTCTGAGGTGATAACAGCACCCAAGGACCATAAACCAACTGGAGTGTAAATAGGGAACAACAATGGGAAAAGAGACCACAAGAACAACACAAGGACCTAACACCAATGAAGCACTGTGATCTTATAGTGGAAAGAAGAGGAAGGTATGAAGAAGTACTTCACACAACTACAACACTGACATGTTTAAAGGATTTTATTAGTATAGCACAATTATATGCCAAAAGCAGATTCATTCTGATTGTTCTTTCAATATAATTTCAAAATATTTTTTTATTCATAACCTTCAAGCTTATCATTTACCCTTGCGTTTTGCCTTCTTGAAGTTTAACATCGATATAAATCTTTAGACAGTGAAAGTAAACAAATATACCCCAAATAAAACTCACACATGCACAGATGGCACAATGATAGTACCATGGAAAGAAGATATTAAACCAATAACAAATAATTTCACCATATATAAGACGCAAGGAAAATTAAAAAGAGACACTGCACTTAAAGAAGAACAAATATATCAAAATATCTACAGTATATCTACAGTGATTTTGGACTGTATCTGTAGTGCTGTGGTTACTCTACCAGTCTGTGGCAGTGAAGAAGTAGCCTGTATGTTCACAAAACTTTATCAATCATTCTATTTACTTTCTTCTGTGTCCTTCACGCCATGCAGGGATTAACCAAAAATGTCAAAGAAATTAGGGTTCTCAGAAATTCTGCTACCCTTACTGTCTAAGATGGGATATGGTGCCTGAGAATCCTAGATGACCCTGGAACATAATAGCTGCTCTTCTAAATAAACCAAAGCCTGTTGAGTCAGTTAAAATAGGTTAGCATATCCTAAGGTGAAACCAGGAAACATAAGAGGAAGTTGTATAGTATATTAAAGTTGGCTATGACCAAGAAAGCCAGGAATACATTTATGGGGCATGGAGAAAATGGAGACTTCCTTGTTCAAGTTTGGATATGTCCAACCATTAATCCAAATAAATAAACCCTGAATGTAGTGAGGGAATACACAGGATGTATTAGGGCCTCAGCACATGTGACCAAAAAACAGAAGGAACTATAAATATGTACATGCCTTTATTAATTTAATGTTTATACCATAAAGCACTATTTATTCTTAAAAGTAATTTTATTAAAAGCTGTACACATTTTTTGTTATTATTTACAGTTTATAGAACTACAAGAAGCAGTATATTAGAAAACTTTTCTATGCTAATGCATCTTGCATGCACCAAACACTTTCAGAATGGTATTAAGCATAGTTAAATGAAAGAATTCCTCCATGACATAAAGGTGTATTATTCTGCAAATAAGAGTCTAGCTGAACATTTCTTGGCTGAATGAAAATATCAATAACTAGCTATTAAAACCCTGAGGAGAAAATGTCAGCCTTTATAATTCCAAGCTGTCAGAAGCAGATAACCCGGAGATGCGTGAATTATGGTTCCCAAAAAGAAGGTCAATTCTGTCAGCCAGATGATGAAAGCCCTAAAAAGAAAAAAGTCACCAGAATTACCATTGCTCAACCTGTGTTCATTTTATTTAAAATCTATTGAGAGTCAGTCAGAATTTAAATAAATAAATAAAGGCACAGTTTGTACTTCAACAATCATGACTAATCACAGTTGAAGTGAAGGAATATACTGTACAATCTGGCTCCAATTATAAATGACAATATAAGAGTAAATGAACTCAATAACTGAATCTATTTGTAACTGCCAGTGTATTCAAGCCATTTAAAATTCAATGAAATCTTTTATAAAATAATTTCTTCTCTACAACAATGCTAATTGATGCAAAAAAAAATCCCCCAAAATGTAGACATTATAACTTCCAACACAGGCCTTCCAAAGTCTCAACACTCGTATTTGGACAGATACTCCAAGTTTTAAGTGTACTCTTTTAGCATCAACCAGACCAAGTGCGTTGCATTAGAAAAATCTCAATTTTGAGACAGGTGGACTATTAGCTAGAGATACAGTCATATGAAAAAGTTTGTGAACCCCTCTTGATTCTTTGGATTTTTGTTTATCATTGGCTGAGCTTTCAAACTTCCTTTTAATATATGACATGCCTTATGGAAACAGTAGTATTTCAGCAGTGACATTACGTTTATTGGATTAACAGAAAATATGCAATATGCATCATAACAAAATTACGCAGGTGCATACATTTGGGCACCCCAACAGAGATATTACATCAATACTTAGTTGAGCCTCCTTTTGCAAATATAACAGCTTCTAGATGCCTCCTATAGTCTTTGACGAGTGTCTGGATTCTGGATGAAGGTATTTTTGACCATTCTTCCATACAAAATCTTTCCAGTTCAGTTAAATTTGATGGCTGCCGAACATAGACAGCCTGCTTCAAATCATCCCATAGATTTTCAATGATATTCAAGTTGTACTTTTCCCTCTGCATGAATGCCTTTGTAGATTTCAAACTGTGTTTTGGGTCATTGTCTTGTTGGAATATCCAACGCCTGCGTAACTTCAACTTTGTGACTGATACTGTACTTGAATATTATCCTGAAGAATTTGTTGATATTGGGTTGAATTCATCCGACCCCTCGACTTTAACAAGGGCCCCAGTCCCTGAACTAGCCACACAGCCAGGGCATAACCGATTAGTCGACGTAATCACCGACGTCAACTACAAAAAATCATTGACGCAGATTTTTTATTGTCGATGCGTCATAAACAGAACCTTCAAAAGAGGCTCCAGTCACAAAGAACCACATTGATTTTTGTAACTGCAATGCACTACATGCATGTCTGGGGGAAGTATCATTTGTTATTGTTTGTCAAGACTGCACACAGTCCTAACAACGAAGAGGAACGTCTGAGGAGAAGAATGTAAAGGAAAATAAATGTGGTTGCAATGGCGAGTCGGATAGGGAAGGGGGAAGGAGATGGAAAAAAATTGAGACAGAAACTTTCTAAAGTGTGGGAGCACATCACCAAAAAAGAAAAAAAAGTTGAATGCAGATTATGCAAAGCGGAGCTTTTGTTTCACAGCAGCACCACCGTGATGCATGAGCATCTGAAATGCAAGCATTCTGGAGCTGTAATGCCGCCGTCTCTTGAGAGGTAAGTTTTAGCGAGTAAAGTTAGTGTCACGTGTTAACATTGATATTTGTACTATAATGTGTATATCAAGGTTTCGACAATGATAGTTAACCCTTAAACTGCCACATACTTAGGGGTTAATGCATCCCTGGACACCAAATACTTTTTAGCTGCACTTTTTAAGTAAACGTCACAATTCACACTGGTGCGGTGCTGCAGTTCTGCCGGGGCCGTCAGTGGTCGTGAGCTGGCTGCTCAACGAATATACGGCACTGACTGATCAGCTCTGACGTGCTGGCAAATTGCTCTGTGAAGCAAATATAGCCGGTTGTGTGGTTCAATTAATGTAAGTCACAGAATGTATTCGCCCCCTGTGTGCTGTAAAATTGCACTGAGACACGATTATAATCGGTTGCAGCATTCAATGAATATACAACGCCAAATATACTCAGCTCTGGCGTGCTGGCAAATTGCACTGAGAAACAACCTTAGTCGGTTGCGGAGTTCAATGAATGTACATCGCCGAATATATGTCGCCGCATATACTCGCCTTCGGTGTGCTTCCAAATTGCACTGGAAACTGACTCCAGCCGGTTGTGGCATTCAACAAATGTACTTTTCCAAATATACTCGGCTCCGGAGTGCTGGCAAATTGCATTGGGAACCGACACCGACTATAGCCGGTTCTGGCGGTTTAAGCGTTTAGTGAATATAATTTCAGTTATGTTTGCTAACGTGTTTGGAGCTATAGTAAATGAGTAAATAGGAGTCGCTGAGTCGTCCTAGTTTTTTGTTTTCTTCTTTTTTCGTATAATATTTGAGTTCATATGAATAGTAAACCATTACTAACTAACGTTTGGTAACTTGTGTTTTGGAGCATATCAGTAATTAGCTTGTTACATATTTTAATCCATTATTTTTTTATTTTGGCATAATATAGTACATGATGTGATAAACTACAACACTTTTCCTTCAGAGTGTGATGATTAAAACATCTTTCTCTGTTGCTCTTTATGTTTCAGTGGTACTAAGCAAAGGCGTGTAGACGTGTTTATCCTGAAGAGAGGCTCTTGCGCTGCTCAAATGGCTGAAGTGTTTACAGAAAGCATCCTGAACATGATTGTCAATGACATGCGACCTATATCTATGGTTGAAGATAAGGGCTTCAAGCAGATGATCAACACATTTCATCCAGGCTACACCTTACCCTTCAGAACTCATTTTACAAAGCTCATTGAGGGAAAGTATGAATCTGCTATTACTCAGATGAAAACTGTTCTTAAATCAGCCAAGAACAAGATTGCCCTAACAGCTGATGCCTGGACCAGTGTTGCCACAGAGGCTTATCTTGGTATCACTTGCCACATTATAAGTGATGACTGGAAGCTCATTAGCCTTAGCCTCACAACCATGCCATTAGAACAGCTGTGCGCAACCTGCGGCCGTACGGCCGCATGCGGCCGTGGGCAAGGACTTTGGCGGCCGTGGACGTGTATATTAAAGTGTATGTAATGGCGGCCGTGCAGGTGTAGGGTCTCTGGACTCCAGCGAGTAAGGGGTCTCAACGCCGCGGAATCTTTGTCGGCCGGGTCGGTATGGTGACGCCGAAAGCCGGTTGAAATGGGCTGACACCCAGGAGTACATTTGAAGTCACGTGACTAGCGGCTAGCCAATATGGAACTGAGAAGGAAATGGGAGTGTACGCCTGTACGGCCTTGTGGCTAAGTCCATACACTGCCTATCGCCATTAGCAAACGGTCATCATACGATTCGCGTTCTACGTATAAGTCGATAGTTAGTCTTAATCATTAATTTCTATTTAAATATATTCTAATTTTGCCCAATAATGTCTCTGAAAAGGAAAAGAACATTGGCAGAAGAGAAGAGGAGCTTCAATTCCAAATGGGAGCTGGAGTTCTTCATGATGGAGTCAGCAACACATTCTATGATGTGTTTAATCTGCGGTGAAGTTGTGAAGACTGTAAAAAGAGATAATGCAAAGCAGCATTTTCGCCATCACGCGTCACACACATCTGCAAATTTGCAAGGCGAGTCTAGGAAGATCTGTGTAGAGAATTTGAAGAGGCGTTTCCTACAGCAAACATCGGTCATGTCTACTTTCGTAAAGTCTACGAATAATCGAAGTGAAGCATCCTACAGAGTGGCATATCGTCTTGGTGTTGCAGGGAAGCCTTATTCAGATGGGGAACTCGTTAAAGGGTGCATCATGGACGTTGTTAAGTGTATTCATCCTGGTAAAGAAGCTGACTACTCGTCGATCCCTCTCTCGCGTGATACTGTGCAACGCCGACAATTTGATATTGCCCAGCAGTTAAAGCTTTCTATGCTGGCCAAGGTGAATGAGGAGGAAAGTTTGTTTGCACTGGCTGTCGACGAATCAAAGGACATAAAGGACTCGGCGCAGCTGTTAATCTTCGTTCGCTCTCTGTCTCCTACTTTTGAGTTGTGTGAGGATCTTCTCTCCATGGAGACGCTTACTACTCATACTCGTGGAGAAGACATATTTCTTGCAGTGAAGAAAGCCTGCATTCAATCCAGCGTTGATCTGAAAAATCTCCGTGGAATCTGCACAGATGGCGCGCCTGCCATGATCGGTAAGCAACAAGGCCTTGTGGCAAGAATGTCAGATTACTTGTCCAAGGAGCATGGTAATAAACAACTCACCAACCTTCACTGCATCATCCATCAGGAAGCACTCTGTTCAAGATCTGTTGTTTTAGATAATATTCTGAAGGAAGTGAATCGTGTTATCTCGTTTATTCGAGCAAATGCTCTTAACCACCGGCAATTTCTAGAAATTCTACACACGAGTGAATCGTTTGCCGAGGAAATTCCTTATCACACCGACGTTCGTTGGTTGTCTCAGGGAGAAACTTCTCGCCGTGTTCTGCTGTTGCGCAAGAAAATAGTGAAATTTTATTCGATGAAAAACAAGGACTGCCCCTTGCTAAACAATGACTTTCTAACATCTCTGGCGTTTCTGGTTGACTTACTAACGCATGTTAACTATCTCAATCAAAACCTGCAAGGCAAAGCAACAACAGTTTGCCTCATGCACAGAAAAATAAAAGACTTCTGTGACAAATGTCGTCTCCTGAAAAGCCATCTGCAGCAGGGTAATTTCTACCACTTTCCACAACTGACGGCTCTGATTGACAGCAAAGAAGTAAAGCCTGACCAAATTCCTACCGTCCGTTTTTCGGGCACTTTAGACGGGCTGTTGCAGGAATTCGCTAACCGTTTTCAAGATTTCGAAAAGATTTCAGCAACAATAAGACTCGTTGCTTCTCCTCATCTGGTGGAGACAGAGAGTGCACCGTTACATCTACAAATGGAGCTAATAGAGTTGAAGAACAATGAGCAGCTTGTGAAAAAGTTTACGGAAGAAAGCGACCTGCTGGATACGTGGAAATCAGCAGTAGAATACCCACAACTACGAGAACTGGCCAGGAACATTCTCGTTCTTTTCGGAAGCACTTATTTGTGCGAAGCAGCGTTTTCCAGAATGAAATACCTGAAAAACAAGTACCGAACCCGATTGGTAGACAGCAATCTAGAGTCTGGAATACGGCTAATGGTCTCCAGCGAGTCCCCTGACTTTGCAAGTCTGTCTGCAAACATGCAAGAGCAAGGAAGCCATTAATGGCGATGTTTTCCAAACTTCCTGAAACAATTGCTGTAAGTGTAAAGGTTTTTTGTCCTATATGACGTTTCGTAGACATTTTTTTACATATGTAGACCAGTAAATTGAATATTGTCAGATATATCATACTCTGTTTTAATGTGTAATCTGTAAATTTTTACATAAATCATAAAACATTATTAAGTTTACTTGGACTTACTGGCGGCCGTTATTAAAGTAAAAAGTCTGTAGTGCGGCCGTTATTAAAGTAAAAAGTCTGTAGTGCGGCCGTCAATAGCGGAAAGGTTGCGCATGCCTGCATTAGAAGAACAACACACTAGGACAAACATTGCCACATGGACTGAGCAGGCTGTGGAAAAGTTTGAGATCCCTCCAAGCAAAATTGTGGCAGTTGTTCATGACAATGGCTCCAATGTCATCCTGGGTGCTAACATCTTGCTGGAAAAACATGGGTGGATGTCTGTCCGCTGTGCAGGCCACACTATACAGTTGGTGATAAATAATGCACTGAAACACCCTCAGATCAGTAAAGCACTTGGAGCAGCAAGGTGCCTTGTAGAGCACTTTAAACGAAGTGAACCTGCTTCAAGCAAGCTGAAGACTAAGCAGAAACAGATGGGGATGCAGGAGCACAAACTTGTCCAAGATGTGCCTATCAGGTGGAACAGCACTTATTATATGATAACTCGCCTCCTGGAACAAAGACGGCCACTGACTGCAACTCTGTCTGACCCAACAGTAACACAAAGAGGGAAACAACACCTAGATGTCAAAGCTGATCAGTGGATCATTTTAGAGGAGCTGGTTAAAGCTCTCCAAGACTTTGAATGTGCTACAGTCTACTTGAGTGGGGAAAGCTATGTGACTGTCTCTGCTCTGCCACCATTGGTCAAAGGGCTTCTGAAATCCACCCACACTGCTTATGATACAGCTGCTGTGCAGGCCTTCCAGGCAGCTGCTTCAGAGGACATCACTGCACGTTGGTCAAGAGAGGTCACCTTAAAGGATGATGATCCAAACAAACTGATCATTTCAACTGCACTAGACCCACGTTTTCGAAAGTTGAAATTCCTGAAACCAGAAGAGAGGTTCAGTGTTCAGAACAAAATACAGGCTCTGGCCTTCCAGTCCATGAATGACAGTATTACTCAAAACAACCAGCTTGCCACGGGGCACGAAGAAGCAACAAGACCAAATGATGAGGGTGCTTCAACTTCAGCTGACAGAACTTCAAATAGATCTCTACTAGCTCTTGATTCACTCCTTGGATGTGACTCAACAGACAGCGACAATGAGAACACTGAAGAAGATGCTCATGAACAACTGATCACTATTGAAGTAAGATTTATTTATTGAAATAAGAATAGTGCATATTAAACATGTTAATATTAAACATTTCAGATGTAGCCAACTGGCTAATTTTCATCTGTTATCCCATGCCAGGTGTTGATGTTCTTTGTAGAGCAGCCCATCTTGAAGACAGAAAATCCTCTGTCTTGGAGGAAGGCGAATGAGGCAAAGTATCCCATTCTTGCCTTACTGGCAAAATCATTCTTGTGTATTCCTGCTACCTCTACTCCCTCTGAGCGTCTCTTCTCAGCTGCTGGGAACATTGTCTCAAAGAAGAGAGCCAGCCTCACACCAGAGCATGTCGAAATGCTCATGTTCCTGCTCTGCAAGCAGGAATATATGAACTGAATCTTTTATGAACTGTACATTATTGTTTAATTTTATTTGAATTGAAGCTTTATTTAAACTTTTGGACTTTAAGAAACACCAGTGGACATTTTTGGTTAAGTTAAATGCACTTTTTTTGTTTAACACTAGAATTACCAGAGCCTACAAAAAAACTCGTAGATCCGACCCACCTTAAATCTGTTTGCACCTCTCTGCCAGTGTCTTTTCTCCTGTAAATGTGCCGATAAAGACAAGCAGCAAGCAGCCTGCTATTCCATCCCCCCACTGACTTAGAACATGCACAAACTTCTCCCAGCTCATGCCTTGATTGATTATCTGGGAGTGAATTGCTGGAGTTTTAGAGTGGAAATAATAGATCGTTATTTGGAACACATACACATCCGTGTAAACACATTGTTAAAACAGAAACTTTTTTCATATTTTAGTAGAAAATGACAAAATGTAGGCATAAACTATATAATGTGTGAATCCTGAAGTCCAAAGGTCAAATAAACACTTTCACAAAAGGTTCAAGGACGATACAACACCTTCCGTGGCGTAGCGGTAAGATTTGCTGATTTGTAGTCAACAGTCCCTGGTTCCTCCTATATTTGCCGTTTTCAGTAGTGAACTGCTCTTATTGTTAATATTATACAGTACACACATACATTTGGTTTGCGTCTGTAACAGACGGTGTACATTTATAGGACTTGTAAAAGTTACCGGTTTTTCTTTCACTTTTATTCTCTCAGTCACGATCACGATACTACATATACTACATATACTACATACTAAAGGGATCTGACGCTGTTAGTTTTTATTTGAAACTGGGAATAACTGTAGATGTGAGGGGTGTTTTGAGGCAATGGAACTGGACCTTCTCTGATATGGAGGGATAAAAGCTGACACACAAACGCTGGCGAATCTGCCTGCTTCGTATCTAACCCTCACTTGATTTTTTTTATTCAGTTTTATTGAGTGTTCCTGCTCATGCTGAATTAGCACGCACCTTATGGTCTATGAAGATGCACTGACAAAAAAAAGAAAAAACAGAGAAATAGGTATATATGATATTTGGAATTATTTATTTTATGACCTGTATAGTACATTTCGGAAGACATTGTGGCACGGATGCAACATTATGCATGTTATTCATATTCATTCGCATAACATCTTGCGGTTGTAATCCGTGACCATATGTTTTTTTTTTTTTTCCCCGATCTTGCTATTCTCCACGTTGCTGTATAATGCTGTTTCTTTTATACTCCAGGATATGCAGAGGAAAGAATAGTACAGAGCTGTAAGTTTAGCTCTATATGCAATCATCAAATTCAAATGTTAACAGTTCACACACATGCAAGGGAAAGGGCATTCCTTCCTACATTTACGACATGTGTACCTGTTGCAATGTGCATACTTCTCTCTATACACTCTCTACATACTTCTCTCTCCGACACTCTATGTCACTCGATCAACTTCCTTTTGTTGATTATATTACTGTTTAAACCAACAAATTAGTAAGTAATAAAACTTACTTAAGTTAGTAAGTTTTTCCTTGCCTCCACTTGGTATTCGCTGAAATTCTATTTTCCCCCGTGCTTTTGCCATTGTCTTTTCACAGAAGGCTGCGCTTAAGGGCTATTTATATTGATTTGCATATTCAAAGAGGTGTAATTCTGGGAGGAGTTGGGGCGGGACAGCAGGCGCGTGCACGTGCGTTACTTTTCACGATGACCAGGATTTATGTAGCGGAAGAACTCGGAAGTTGGCGTTCGCACAGATTTATGAATCTGGATTTTTTGTGCGTACATACATTTCCGCTTTTGTCCATACACCATGTAATAGTGTGAATTCTATGCATGGTGTTATACATGAGGCCTCAAGTGTTTTTCTTGAAATGTGGTGTTCTTCTTCTGCCATGCAAAGTTCTTTTTGTTTTGACCAAATAACACAACTTTTGTCTCATCAGCCCAAAGCAATTTGTTCCAAAATGAATCTGGCTTGTCTAAATGAGCATTTGCATACAACAAGCGACTCTGTTTGTGGTGTGAGTGCAGAAAGGGCTTCTTTCTCATCACCTTGCCATACAGATGTTCTTTGTGCAAATTGCACTGAATTTAGAACGATGTACAGATACACCATCTGCAGCAAGATGTTCTTGCAGGTCTTTGGAGGTGATCTGTGGGTTGTCTGTAACCATTCTCACAATCCTGCGCATATGCCACTCCTGTATTTTTCTTGGCCTGCCAGACCTTGGTTTAACAGCAACTGTGCCTGTGACCTTCCATTTCCTGATTACATTCCTTACAGTTGAAACTGACAGTTTAAACCTCTGAGATAGCTGTATGTAGCCTTCCCCTAAACCATGATACTGAACAATCTTTGTGTTCAGATCTTTTGAGAGTTGCTTTGAGGATCCCATGCTGTCACTCTTCAGAGGAGAGTCAAAGGGAAGCACAACTTGCAATTGACCACCTTAAATACCTTTTCTCATGATTGGACACACCTGTCTATGAAGTTCAAGGCTTAACGAGCTAATCCAACCAATTTGGTGTTGAAAGTAATCAGTATTGAGCAGTTACATGCATTCAAATCAGCAAAATTACAATGGTGCCCAAATTTTTGCACAGCCAGTTTTTCACATTTGGTTTAATTTCATACAAGTAAATACTGCTTCACTAAAAATATTTGTTCAGAAAACAACCCAGTACTCAGATGTTCCTAGGAAATGAAAGACATACCACTGTTATCTTTTTTGTTGAAAGTAGAGTAAATTATTATATAGGCTGAGAGGGAATCCCAAACTTTTTCATGTGACTTTAATACTGAAAGTGAAGAAATATAAAGCTACATTTTTACACAACATTTTAGCTAATACAAAAATCTGAAAGACTGAAAACATTAAAGAAGTTATTATAGAGGTACAGTAAATCCTCAACTTTCGCGGGGTAACATTTCGAGGAAATGACACAAAAGTGGAAGACACAAATGTTAATATAATTAACCTATGGGGAACAGGGTGTTAGGACCACCAAAAACTGTAATCAAGCACAACAGATTGCTCAAAAATGCATGCAATTCTTTATAAACACAGTAACCATGATATAACCCAAATAATACAGTATACAAGATACAATTGGTAACATGCAAACAACTATTTTCTTGTTAGTCATTCACTATGATTCTGTGATCTTTTGTTCTAGTATTTCAATTAAAAAACAAAAAAGAAAAACTAAATGCAGCTGGAAGATGTGGAGACTTGCGAGGTCTCAACATCAACATGACACTCTGTCCTTCACACCTAGTGGATGGCACTGGAGATAATGAAGGACATACCGGCTTGAAATAAAATGTCAGTAACGCCTACTTTGTGTGCCGCTTGAAATCCTTAAGAGTGTTGTGTATAGCAGAATAGAAGGTGAGTTAATCTTTAGGCTTGAGACTGCGATCGATGATGGGATTTGTTAACAAACTCACAACCAACAGAGGCAACTGACATTCCAGGATGAAATTTATCTAACACCTATATTTTCTCACTAAGCCACATCACTGACCTTGTCCGCCTGTGCTTAGCAACCAAAGTATTTGCACTACGCTTTGGGTGCATAATTGCAACACAAAACTTAATTTTTTTAAGCAAAAAAATGAAAATATGCAACTGAGCTCTTTAGGGCCAGTTTATACTTCACACTCAGTACACTTAAGCAAATGTATCATGACTGCCATGCATTCCCAAGGTTCATTTGATACGTCCTCATCCTCTGAGCACATCCTCAGAAATTAAGGCGACACATGCGCAAGTAGCGGTACCAACAAAAAATCGGGGGGTGGGGGTAAGGCAGATTGTTCAACATGGAACATGATGACAGAGTCTCTGTTTACTATCAACATGCAACAGCAAGCCGCTCTGCAGATCCTACAGGATCAATGTGCATGCTTCAATGTTTGATGAATGGTTCGACGTAGTGAAGCAAAATCCTGACATACTGTACAAATGCATTCGTGGTGCTTTTCTTTTCAAGCATTGCATATTCCCCATTGTAATGACACGATATATTTTAAAGGTCTCACATACCATTTTTAACTTTAAGTATTTGTCCAATTTTCCACCATACGGTATGTTTATTGTATAATTTCTTATCTAGAAACACATTGCCTTTGACAGTAGAATGTGGAAGCGTCACTGTGCTAGGTGTTGAAGCCTGGTTCCAGCTGATGGGTTTGGTCTATTGGTTAGCTCAGTGATCTAAGTTTATCCTTGTGTTTCTGTTCATGAGCAACCTGAACTTTCCAGTTGCATTGGGACCTGAAGTCTACAGCCCCTTATTCTTGGCATTGAAACAAAGATCACTTTTTTTTTTAATCTTTCATTAGCACCTCTGGTTTAATATATCCCAGTACAGACTGTGATGGACGACCGGCTATGGACTCCGGTCGCCACCCCCAGGTCGCTAGGAGGAGCCCTCCGGACAGCATGATGGTGCCCCAAGTTGGGGACCACCGGGAGTCACTGTAGGGGGGCTAGTGGGCTCTTGTGTGCCCTATAACCCGGGAGTGCGTCACAGTCACGTGACTGGAGGAAGCGACGTGCTCCCGGGGTGAAGAAGAGGACTGTTTGCCCTGACCCGGAAGGAAAACGGACTTGTGGGGTTTGGCCAGGAACCACTTCCGGGTCAGGGGCTATAAAAGGATTGTGGGAAGCCCAGAACACTGAGCTGAGCTGGGAGGTAGGGTGGCGAAGTGTCTGGGAGTGGAGGATTGTATTGGTTATTGTAGAGTTTATTGATTTATATGAGTGTGGTGTGGAGAGTGCTTTGTGCACGTGACAACAAAATAAAATATTGTTGTACTTTTACCTCGTGTTCAGAGTGGTACCTGAGGGTTCAAGAGGTGGACAAAGCCTCTATCTGTCACAAGACTATGCAGCAAAAGCCAGTGAAAAATTACAAAAGTCCAGCACCATCTTCTCACTTAAAGTTAGCCACAGTAATTTGGAAAAAAAAAGAAAGTAGATCAAAATTAGGAATGCATTGAGAACAAGACATTATACTGATAAAAATGGTCCAAAGTGAAATTTGATCTTAACCCAGCAATGAGGAGGACTGCATGGTGGTACCACATATATAAGACTGCAAGGAACATGTCATTCTTTCACTTTTTGGAAATTAAGCTAGCAGTATGGTGCCACTGTCACAAAGTAACACAGAGTCCTTGATATGTAATAACAGGTGTGTACACAAACATTTCCTTTCAAATGTTTGCTGCCCTCACACTGCCCAGTAAGCACATGGCCACACATTAGCATAACTACCAGATAGCCCCAAAGTCTTGTTTTCAAGTCATGAAGTGTGTGCAGTCTGCTTGCTGTGTCTGTGTTATTGTAGCTTGCCCTGATTCAACTCAAAGCTGTGTGAATTTAAACTTGAACAGCTGCTTTGTTAATATAGGCAGCTCACAGCCAATACAGTATATTTTCCTGGATGCTATGTGATTGTGAGACCCTCACTTTCATAACAAAAGTGTCACTGCTACCAGACATAGCTCAAGTTTCTGTTCAGAAACATATGTAGCTTATTCCTACGATTTAGATAATTCTCAGAACACGAGTTTATATTTTAAGAACTTATGTGTGACCTGCAAAAAGATATAGCCACTTCAAAAGTGAAAATCTGCATTTTTTTAACATATTAGTATTACAAACTGGCTCAGGTATCTGCAAATCCGCATCTTGCTTTGGAGTAGGTATTAACTGAGTAAGATTATAGTTATGATATACACCATAATGCCATTACATGAAATCTGATTTGGTAAAGCTTGTACAAATAAAATATCATTATACTATAGTAAATAAGGGCAAGATTAATTGTCATTACACAAAAAACAAGCAGTGTAATAAATTACAGACTTAGTCAAACAAGTGTAGATGGCAAGTTCATGCATTTGACATCCTGTAGATGAGTACTATAATAAAATATTGCAATGCCATCATCTTAGACCTATTTCAATTACCACATGGTAGGACAAATGAAAATGATGGCTGGTTAACATAAAAATAGACTAAGTAAATAATCAGTAGAACCACAATAATAAGAAACCCACCACTACATGAATAATCAGTGTATTTTTCTGATCAGATGAGGACAGCAATATATAACTAAGTATTTCAATAGATAGATAGATAGATAGATAGATACTATCTATCTATAAACAACAGCCTGTTCTTAAAAGAAAAACCGCAAAAAGCAACTATTACTTCCCTGAAGAGTGGTTTGTACTAATCATTTTATTGCCTTTTTCTTTAATTATGCTTATGTAAGCAGTTGTCTGATTTAAAAAAAATTACAAAGTTAATTTAGCAGTAAATTTGCTACAGAAAAATATTTAATTAGATCCAGTTCAACAGCACTTAAAATAAATTATTTGCATTTACTACAACAATAAATATTTATTTAACATTCATAACCAATTATGTAATTATATATTCTGTTGTGTCAGGAAGTTCCAACAGATTAAACATAACTTCCTTTCACCATTCATTACTTGTATGTTAAGGAAAATCCGATTGTGAAAAAAATCTACATAACAAGCACAAAAAAAAAAAAATATATATATATATATATATATATATATATATATATATATATATATATATATATATATATATTCTGTGTTCAATAGTGGCTTAAAATAGTTTTTTTTTTTAATTTGCTAATATATTATATTTTTAAACTTGATGTTATTTAGGATAAAAAGAAGGCTATCAGGCATTCTCTACTTGTGTATTGGGTCCAGGTACTCTGGACCCAAGTGACTAAGTGAATAAAAACAACAATGAGTAAGACACAGTGGCATCTCTGGCCTCTTAGTTCATTTTGTTTGCCAGTCTCTGAATGAGGTCCATGATGATCTGTTTGGTAGTCTTATGTGGAATGAATTGCTACTCTTAGTACGATACTAGTGCTTTTGTGACTCTCAAAACTAAACTGGATGAAGTTCTTAAGAGTTCCCTTTAAACACTGTGGAGTTTTGCCCCCCGGACTCAGACAGATGGACTCAGAATGTCCCCAAAACACACACGTTTTATTTTCTTTTTCCTGCAACACACAATTCTTCTCAATAACTCGGTTCTTTTCTTCACTGCCTCCACTCCTCTCCTGCAAGTTCTGTCCTCTTCCACCCAACTCCGGCTCCCCGAGTGGAGTGAGGTGGCCCCTTTTATACCTCACCTGGTAGTACTCCAGATGTTCCTCAATTAAGTTCCGGCAACACTTCCGAGTGTGGTGTGGTCATAATTGGCGATTCCATAGTGCGGAATGTTAGAATTTCAAACTGTGTTAAACCAGCAGTTAATGTTAAGTGCCTCGCAGGGTCCAAGATTTCTGGCATTGAGGCTGCATTGGACCGTGTCGCCGACGATGAAGTATCTACCTTATTGCTGCATGTCGGCACTAATGATATTTGTTCACAGCAATCTGAGGTATTAAAGAGGAACTTCATCTCTCTATGCATCAAAGCCAAAAGAAAATGTCGGAATTTATTTGTATCTGGCCCCTTACCAAGATTACATAGAGGGGATGTGATTTATAGCAGATTGCATTCCTTTCACTGCTGGCTAGAAACCTGGTGTACAAACAAAAGCATAGCGTTTGTGAACAATTGGGATGATTTTTGGGAAAGGCCTGGATTTTTCAGAAGAGATGGTCTTCATCCTAACTGGAGGGGATCTTATGTATTATCCCAAAATATGGCAGCAAAACTGCCTGGTTGACTGATTAGAGCACCATCCAGGCCGCAGTCATGTGATCTTAAATCACAGGTTGTTGTTTATCCTGCCTGTTACTTTCCTGAAGCTGTTACCCATAATCCTTGTCATGGGGCATCCAGTAAATTTAGTCTTGATACAAACCTTAAATTAATTGATAACCAAAAAATAAGGTGTATAATTAGACCAAGGGATAAAACCAGACCCTCCACCAGGGCATCTGTAATAGAAATTTACTTCAAATTAAAACAAAAAATATATCAGCAGTTCAGAACGAACCATGCAGTTTTAAATGCTGCTTATTGAACATTGGCTCTCTTGGCACTAAAGCTGTTTTGGTAAATGATATTATATTAAGTACAAAATCTGATCTGTGTCTTCTCACTGAAACCTGGCTTAGTAAATGTGACACTATTCCCCTAGCTGAGGCGTCACCAGATGGCTACTCGTTCCTTCATAAGTCTAGACATTTTGGTCAAGGAGGAGGCCTTGGAATAATTCATTGTAACAAAATGCAAATCACTTCTAAAAATTTAGGCAACTTTACATCCTTTGAGGCATTCATTTTAAATATTAAAACAGATTCCAACACAATTATAGTGCTAGTCTACAGACCACAAGGGCCGTATTCATTGTTCATGACTGAATTTAGCAATCTTCTATCTGATTTGGCTATAAATTATGATCATGTAGTACTGATGGGGGATTTTAATGTACACATTGATGTGGAAACTGACACTTTTAGCAAATGTTTTACTTATTTGTTAAATTCAGTAGGATTTTGTCAGATTGTCAAAGGTCCAACTTATAATCATAACCACACATTAGATTTAATTATAACTTAAAAAGTTGAAATTCAAAATTTAAATATCACTCCATTAAATGAAGTTATTTCCGATCACTACTTAATTACATTTGATTTAGTCCTGCCCTTGTCAACACACTCACAGATTAAAACAAAGACAGTGCAACATATAGATTGTAATTCTGCTTCAAAATTTATAGATACTTCGAGTAAGTCGAGTGTAACTGCGGAAAACCATTCAGATCAGTTAACATCAAATGTAAATGTGGAAAACAATTTAGATCAGCTAACATCACATTATAATGTGACCTTGAGAGATGCTCTGGACACAGTGGCTCCCCTTAAAACAAAAGTGATCAAAGCACATAGAAACTGGAGCGCAGATGGAAAACAACAAAGCTACATGTCTTTCAAATTGCATGGACAGAGAGTATTAATAAATATAAAAAAGCCCTCTTTAACACTAGAATTACCAGAACCTACGAAAAAACTTGTAGATCCGGCCCACCTTAAATCGCTTCTTAAATCCGTTCACACCTCTCCGCCAGCATCCTTTGTCCTCTAAATGTGCTGATAAAAGACAAGCTGCCAGCAGCCGGCTATTCCATCCCCCCACCGACTTAGAATGTGAGCGAACTTTTCCCAGCTCATGCCTTGATTGATTATCTGGGAGTGAAGTGGAGTTTTACAGTGGAAATAGATCGTTATTTGGAACACACGCATTTCATGCGTGTTCCGTTTCTAAAGTAATCTGTGTAAACACATTGTTAAAACAGAAACTTTGTCATATTTTAGTAATAAATGTTACAAAATGTAGTAGGCATAAACTATAGAATGTGTAAAGCCCGAGTTCCAAAGATCAAACAAACACTTTCACAAAAGCTTCAAGGATTGTACAACAACTTCCGTGGTGTAGCGCGTTAAGATTTGCCTCTTAGAGCACAACAGCTTTGCCACCTCACAGACCTGAGTTCGATTCCCCACTGGGGATGAAGTGTTGCTTTTTTTTTTCTTTTTAACCTCAAACGGACATAAAATTTATTAATTGGTATGCACTGTCAGTTAATGAGATCGTTATATTTTCATGTGGGATGCTCCTTTTAAAATATTTTTTTAACAATTGAGACTGCAATTAACAGGAACAACTTTCCTTATAACTGTTATTTTTAAGATCCATAACACACAGACAGTCAGAGCACTGCATAATAGAGAGACAGACAGGCAGAGATATATAAATAAACAGGGAAGGCACGTGTACTGAAAGAAGAAAAAAGATCAACGTGCGTTGTTCCTGCTGCAATGAATAAGCTCACGTGCTCTAACATCACCCCTCCCCCCATGTGACTCTCTAAGTAACAAAGGATGCTGGCGGAGAGGTGTGAACGGATTTAAGAAGCGATTTAAGGTGGGCCGGATCTACGAGTTTTTTCGTAGCCTCTGGTAATTCTAGTGTTAAAGCTCGCTCAGACTACTATTCTACATTAATAGATAACAATAATAAAAATCCTCGGGTACTGTTTAGAACAGTGGCTAAATTACCAAATGGAAATTCAGATCAACAGTGCAAAATACCAACAGATATTAGCAGTACAGACTTTATGAACTTCTTCAATGAGAAAATTAAAAATATAAGATCCCAGATCTCTGCATCACACTACAAACCAAATACTGGCTTAGCAGACCCTGTCTCACATTGCATTCAGTGCTTTAATTTCTAAAATGAAGCTCACTACTTGTTCCCTAGATCCAGTGCCAACAAAACTAGTAAAAAGTGCAATGAATGTTCTTGCAGCACCTATTCTAAACATTATCAGTAGTTCATTATTGCATGGCACAGTACCTGATACACTAAAAGTGTCAGTCATTAAACCATTACTCAAAAAGTCAGACCTAGACCCACACATACTAAATAATTATAGGCCTATTTCAAATCTACCGTTTCTCTCTAAAACCAGTAAAGCCTGCGATTCTGTAAAGAATCGTAAATCTAAGAATGGCAATTAGTTTCTGTTTCCTCCAATCTCTGGAAGGATGAAATATCATGGAGGGTGGGTGCGTCCAGGGAAATGTCATTTAATTAAATAAGCACATCTGTACTAAAGCGGTTTTGTTTTGTGGAGCCGTGATTCCTTTGCCTTTCGTGATACCGATCGCTGGTAGAGTGGAGCAGAGCAAGTTTAGTTTATAGGCTGTGTTGTTCGTGTGCCATCCACTGAGTCTGGGAAGCCGCTGGGTTTGAGTTTGGGGCGGTGAGGGGCTGTGTGCATGTGCTGCGGTGCGTCTGGAATGAAAAGCGATGGTGGGTGGGAGCGTCCTGGTAAAGTTTTTATTGAATTAAATGTAGACATTTGTACAAACATTAACCAATTTATTAAATCAAAAATGGAATTGTAATTGTATCATTATGTAAGTCGAAAATGTGTTTGAGTTGTTGCCCTTATAAGTAAAACCAATATCGGAGTGGAAAGGTTTACATGAAGTATTCTGGAAAGTAAACATTCCTAAACTTAATTAAATATCTCTTTATAAACAATATTTTGAGGAAAGATGGCTTGTTGTTTTTGAAGTAGTTGTCCCTGGTATGGAGTAGTTACAACCTTTACTTTAACGTCACACGAACGACGAACTCTTGAAAAGGCAACATAAAGTTGTCCATGTGCAAATACAGGCTCAGAAAGGTAAATGCCTACTTTGTCCATGGTTTGTCCTTGGGATTTGTTGATGGTCATGGCAAATGCAGCCTTAATGGGAAATTGCCGTCGTTTAAGTTTAAAGGGTAATTCCAGGTCAGAACTTGTAAGGTCAATTGTGGGAATCAAAGCAGTATTGGAAGTATGGGATCCAGTTAGTACCTGTGTCTCGATAACATGTTCTGTCATGGTGTTTACGACTAACCATGTACCGTTGCATAAACCTCGTTTAGTATTAAGGTTTCTTAATAGCGTGACTATTGTTCCCACTTTAAGGTTGAGATTGTGTTGTGGTAATCTGGCCGGGTTAATACTGTTTACATATTGTAATGGGAAATGAAGATGCTCAGTTTCGTTGTCAGAATCAATTCTGTCAGTACTTAGAAAGACGTGTGTTTCTCCAGGAAGTACTGCAATCACTTGGTTATTTATGTGGTCTACGTCAATATTCTTTGGACATAATATAGCTCAGTGCGTCAAATGTGGTATCTGGTCTAATGATATGGATTCACCAAATACCTCCGTTACCAAGTCGTTGCAGAGAAAGGCGTGAGGAATTTGAATAATATCTGGGTGAAGCTGAGATACATTGGTAAGGTTTCCATTTCCTAGTTGCAACAACCAATTGGTATATGCTGGATCAGCACACCACATTTTCTGTAGTAAGGTTAGTTTCTCAAAGTAATGCTTTTGTATTGGCTTCTTTTTCAAGCTCATGTAGCATCTTTATAGAGTTTGCTAATGGGTGATTGTTTATGACTTCAGCCACGTTTCTCATTATGAGCTCTGTGCATTGTTTGTTTTCAGAAACGTGCATTCGTTGATAAACTGCGTCATCTAAATCTAACACGTACATTTGGGCAAATTTGCGTTGTTCATTTGGCTGAGGGTGCACTGTTCCAATCCGATGCAATATTTGTCCACACACGCGAAAGCAGTATGGGCCATTCCCAGGTGGTGGCTTGATATGTTTGACTCTACAGGTTGTGTTGTTTGGGCGCTCACAGGTTGTGTTGTTTGGGCGCCACCCACTGACTCTGGGAAGCCGCCGCATGTTGGGAAGCCGCTGCGTTTGACTCTGGGCCGGGCGCCACGGCGCAGTACGTTGTGTTGTTTGGGCGCCACCTACTGACTCTGGGAAGCTGCCGCGTTTTGGGAAGCCGCTGCATTTGACTCTGGGGCGGGTGCCACGGTGCAGTACGTTGTGTTGTTTGGGCGCCACCTACTGACTTTGGGAAGCCAAGTTTACAGGTGGTGTTGTTTGGGCGCTTACAGAATGTGTTGTTTGCGCGTTTTGGGAAGCCGCTGCGTTTGACCCTACAGGTTGTGTCGTTTGGGCGCCATCTACTGACTCTGGGAAACCACCGCGTTTTGGGAAGCCACTGCGTTTGACTCTGGGGCGGGCGCCACGGCACAATACACATGCGCCTCGGTGGCAGTACGCATGCGCCTCGGTGCATCCGCCGTGCATAAATTAACTGTGGTTTAGTAAGATAGATACTAGAAAAAGTAGTCGCCAATCAGCTTCAGTCACACCTTACGCATTACAATTTATTTGAGAAATTTCAGTCAGGTTTTCGCACTGGTCATAGTACAGAAACGGCACTAACGCTGGTTGTCAACGACATTATGATATCCTCCGATGAAGGAAACTCCACTGTAATTATGTTGTTGGACTTAATTGCAGCATTTCACACTATTGACCATTCTATTTTACTACACAGGCTAGAAAATGATGTTGGGCTTACAGGCACCGTGCTCGCTTGGTTTAGTTCTTATTTATCAAATCGATTCCAATATGTACAGAAATGTGCTGACAGTACTCCATCATTATACACAGAAGTTCAATATGGTGTCCCGCAGGGCTCAGTACTGGGACCTTTACTGTTTTCACTTTACATGCTTCCACTGGGATCTATCATTAGGAAACATAATGTTAATTTTCAATCGTATGCAGATGACACCCAGTTATACCTTTCATTTAAATCAGATGAAGTTTCTCCGATGTTGTCTTTAATTAGTTGTGTTAGCGAATTAAAGGAGTGGATGAATGAGAACTACTTGTCTTTAAATACAGATAAAACAGAGATGTTAATTGTTGGAGGGAATGACGCTGATCATAACAATATTTTGTCATCATTTAACTCAGTTGGAATCTCAATTAATTTTACTGCATCAGCCCACGATCTAGGAGTTATCTTTGACTCTAGCATGTCATTTAAAGCGCATATTACAAAGTTGTCCAAAACATGTTTCTTCCACCTTAAAAATGTTAGGAAATTAAGGCGCTTTCTAAATAAACAGGATTCTGAGAAATTAATTCATGCATTTATCTCTAGTAGGATTGACTACTGCAATGCAGTGTTCACTGGATGTTCAAACTGTTCTTTATACAGCCTCCAGTTGTTTTGACTTGATAAACGAGCGAGGTCTTGCAGTACGAGAAGTATGTATACGCTTTGTCTGCTGAGCGTCATGTGATAACAACTGAGCTGATGATTCTTCTCTCTCTCTCGCTGTGGGTTTGTGGGCAATCGTCTCCTATTCTCCGTCTGAGTCGGCGTGCCTCACTCATATAGTCAACATCCGTACAAGCGTATACTGTTTACTGCAGCATTAGCATTGTGACTGTGTGTGTGTGTGTGTGTGTGTGTGTGTGTGTGTGTGTGTGTGTGTGCGCTCGCGCGCGCGCGCGTGTGTGTGTGTGTGTGCTGTGACGTGCAAGTCCCTGTCTTGCACCCTAAAACACGAAGCCGAGTCTCAGTACTTTAGCAACACCAGCTTTATTCAGCTTGAAACAGCAACAGCGCAGTTATTTATTGTAGCGGGATCTGCCGTTCTCCTATACACAGACACAGTAGTCAGGCAGAGCCCTGCACATTTATAATGTTCCTTGTATCACCCATCAACGGCAGGCGCTTATAGCATGTCTGCGATCTTTTCGGATTCGCTTTTACGGCGAACTGCTACAGCGCTGGGAGACTGCGATTGCTTTGGGACGCTCTTCCGCGTGTCGTCCCGTTGGGTGCAATCCCACAAAGGTTTAGAAACTCACTCACACCAGCCATGATTCTTTTCAAAGGTAAAGTGCAGGTTAATTTGTTTTATGTATTTTTACTTCATATTTTGTATTAATCATTTTTATATGAATAGTTTTGGGTTGTGGAACAAATCATCTGAGTTTCCATTATTTCTTATGGGGAAATTCACTTTGATATACGAGTGCTTTGGACTACGAGCACATTTCCGGAACGAATTATGCTCGCAAACCGAGGTTCCACTGTATATATATATATATATATATATATATATATATATATATATATATATATATATATATATTGTGGGGAACAGCCCGGACACAGACAGGTAGACATCATATTTTCACCCAACACACGTTTATTCATATTATATACAGTGCACATACCCAGTGCCTCAGCACCGATCACTCCTTAAGTCCTGGCCACACGCACAATGCCTTTCTCAGTCTTTGGTCCGCCTCCACTCCTCTCCACCAAGCTTCGTCCTCTTCCACCCGACTCTCGCTCTTGACTGGAGGGAGGCGGCCCCTTTTATTCCCCCCGGAAGGACTCCAGGTGGATCCTGAGGGCTCATAGCCACACCCCTGTGTGGCGGAAGCTCCCATGGTGAAGCCGGAAGTCCACCGGGTGTCTTCAAATCTCTTCCCCCCCAGTACTTCCCAGTGTGGCGGAAGTACTGAGGGCCAACACTCCCAAGGCATCGGGGCGCCCCCTGGCGGTGACCACGGGCCCCTACAGGGTTGAGCTTCCAAGCTCCGTACCCGTGGTCCCCAAAGCCACCAGGGAGGACGCCCTCTCGTGTCCTGGAGGAGGCACAAGCCCTCCTCCACTCCTCCTGGGCGTCCCGGCCGGGCATGGACGCCCGCTGGGCACCACAATATATATACACACAAAAGGAAAGAAGCAACACAGAAGACAAATTAAAATCTGATGCAACTAGATATTAATTTCCCTTTCTCTCCTAAAGCATACAACTTTTTAAAAATTATACATTTCCTTCAAATCTAGTATAACTGATTTATGTACAAATAAAATGAAAGAACTTTTGGCTTTGATTCATAAATTCCTTAATAGTTAAAACTTACTGCAGGTTACTGTTTTCCATTTTAACATCATTACCATAACAAATGTACTAATAGTTCCTTGTTTTTACCATATTAGATTAACTGATACACTCTGTGTATAAAGCACAGAAGATACAATAGTTTTTGTTAACACAAATGTAGGAGGTGACGCTTGGTCTTTACTTTTCCTAGGTTCAAGACAGAGATCTTACCAGTACAGGTGGAAGATGAGTACTCTTTTCATTCTATTATCCAAGTGTACAAGCTACTTGTGAGAGATCCATTTTGGGCTCTAGAGTCTGTGCCTGCACTTCTTTATAAATCTCAAAAATCAATCCTCCTTCTCTGGGGTAAAATGGACTGCTGACAGTTAGAGATCAGTAAAGTCATTTGTTCTAGAGATAATGTATTTTGTAATTATATATATTCTCTCCACTATATACATTTCAAATTTCCTTTTGTGTTGCTACCCTATGCTGAACCCAATGCCAGTTGTGTTATAGGCTATATTTTACTTCACATCTCAAACACCAAAAATTCTTTTCAGAATAAAATGCAGGCTCAGCAAAAGGCAAGGTATAGAAAAGCAAGAAGCAGACAACCTTATTTGTTGGTACCATAAAATTGTAAAGAAAGTCAAGGACCTTTTCTATTTAATGCTTGTCCATTTCATGAGTTCCCATAAGTATAATATAACACAAATTATAACATTTTCAAACCTACTTAATCCAAGTCAGGTTCACAGAGTAGGCCAAAACCTAGCCTGGAAGCATTGGGTATAGGGCAGAGATCAGCCCCAAGAAGGGGAGAGCATTACAGTAGCCACATACTGATCTACATGTAGAATATATATATATGTGTATATATATATATATATACACATACCGACTAGTGCATTATACAAGTCCTTTCCAAAGAAACACATCTTTTAAGATTTTTAAGGCGTTTAGCTTTGATTTAGGAGTTAAGGTAAAGTATGAGAGACAAATTCCAACTTTACTGGTTTTAAGTTGAAAGTCTTTTTTTCCCCCAAGTAAAAGACAACTAGCCAAAGCTTGTATGGTCCAAGAATACTAGCATCAAAATGGTGAAATTGGAGAAATTACAGCTTGCTACAATGGCAATGTTATTTTTGTTACACTCAAAGAAACATGAGTAGCAAACATGAAAAACTATCTGAACTGTAATGATGCAGCTTTTAATAAAACAAAATCTTTTTTTTGCAGTAAATAGGCATTTTCTTTGACTACATTGTATTTCATTTTTTTCAAGTAATACAGTAAAATACGAAGGAACATGTAGAACTATAACAGATCAATGAGGTTTTATCTACAGCTTTATCTATCTTTTTTCTTTACTAGGAAAAAAGAAAGAAGATCAATAAAATAATTCTAAAGTGAAAGATTGCAAGCAGTAGCATTTCTCCTTGTAATTTTGTTTGTTTGTTCACAACTATAAAATTACTTTTCACACCTTAAAAAGCTAACAAGCATCTCTTTTAAAATCCTACAAAGAATCCTTAGTTTCTGTTATATAGAAACTGGAAAAACAGCTTACAACATAATCACAATTCAGACAGAATGGAGCAGATTACAAGAACAATCCAATATACTGTGTTTCTTTTAGTGAAAATCTTTTTTTTTCCTTCATAAATTACTGTTTATTAAGAAGTCTATAATTAGAAAAGTTAATGACCAGTACAAAGTAACATTAATGTAAGCTACAGCCCTGCCTAAAGTTGACCAGTAACCTCTTTTTTTAATACTGAATTTGAAAATATATTTGTATGTACGTCAGAAAGACAAGGCTGACATTTTTAAAGAAGTGTAAATTAAAAAAATGCATTTACAAGTCCACGGAAATTAAGACAACATGTGGATATAAGGGTAAAATTTTAGTAACTGAGATCACCCAAGAATTTAATATTGTTATGATCAGAATGAACAAGGCTAAATATGGAGTATATTCAGACACCAGAATAATGTATTCAATTATCCATTATTGAAATCCACATATTTAGCTTGGGCCAGGGGGTCATTTAAATGTTTTATAAATATTCCTGTATATTTGTTTGTTTTAGAAGGGAACCATATTACAGCTTCTGCTGATCCTAATGTTTGATCCATCCATCTCGAGTTGACACAAAATGGTTTGCTTTAGCCTTATTGAATCATGCGTATACTTTTTGCAGAATGCTGCAAATTCACTCAAAGGAATAAACCAAAAAAAAATAGTAAATACACTATTCAAAATTTCTTTAAGTGTCAATGTAAATATTTCTGTGCTTAATAGAGTGCCTTACAAAACCAAATCTAAAATTTTACTGAATAACAGATCCAACACTGAACTTTCTGCTCTCTGTTATATTTCTATATCAAAGTGTTACAACACAAAAATATTTTATGTGATGTTGTTTTGTGTTAGAAAAAACACAAAACAACATCAGGGGTCAAGGATTTTCAATAGTCAGAGAAAAATAGAAAATACATGTTTTTGATGTCTTTTTGCACATTTAATATAAAAACCAAAAAAGGCTTAATTAGACAAACAGTAGAACATAATTGTAATTTTTTGGTACTGGAGTGTAGAGACCAAAGTAGTGCTGGTCTATTGGATATGCTTGCCTATTTCACAGTCCTATAAAATGAATTTACTATGCATTATGAATGTATAGGATCATTATGAAGCATAGCCCTTATTTTGAAGCTTACAATAAAAGTCTCACTCCTGCTTATATTCACTCAGAATCAAAGAATGCAGAGTTGTTAAACATAAAATTACTAGGGGGCTCCGCCCCCTGCTCGCTTCGCTCGCCAACCCCTGGTGTTGGGTAACCTGAAATACATTGATGTATGTATGAGATATATTGGAACTCTTGAGAAGGCTACATAAGTTGTCCATGTCCAAAGACAGGCTCAGAGAGGTATATGCCAACTCTGTCCATGGTTTGTCCTTGGGATTTGTTGATTGTCATGGCAAATGCAGGTTTAATGGGAAATTGGCGTCGTTTAAGTGTAAAAGGTAATTCCAAGTCAGAACTTGTAAGGTCAACTCGAATCAAAACAGTATTGTTAGAATGTGATCCTGTAAGTACTTTTGCTTCAATAACATTGTCTGTCATGGTGTTGATGACTAAACGTGTACTGTTGCATAAACCTTGTTTAGTATTAAGGTTTCTTAATAGCATGACTATTGTCCCGATTTTAAGGTTAAGATTGTGTTGTGGTAATCCGGCTGGGTTAATAGTGTTTAAATATTCTAAGGGGAAATTAGATTGTATCGTCTTGGATCTTGTTCTTTGTCCTTTATTAACACTAAAGCAATTGTAGCTGGTGCTACACCTTCTGCTTCTGCTTTTGTATTGGCCTCTCTTTCAACCTCATGTAGCATTTTTATAGACTTAGCTAATGGGTGATTGTTTATGACTTCAGTGACGTTTCTCATTATCAGCTCTGTGCATTGCTTGTTTTCAGGAAGGTTCATTCGTTGATAGATTGCGTCATCTGGATCTAACACGTAGATTTGTGCATATTTGCATTAGTGATTTGGTTCAGGGTGCACTGTTCCAATCCGATGTAATATTTGTCCACATAAGCGAAAGCAGTATGGGCCATTGCCAGCTGGTGGCCTGATATTTACCCCGGTAGATGCAAAAGCAAATGAACTATTGTAGGATCTAATGCAGTCCATAAAGTTTTTACTTTTGGGTACATTGTTAGTTAGAAGCTTCCGTAGATATTCATCTAAAGGAGGCAGTCTAACCTGACCCTTTTGACAACAACGTGTAAACTCATTAGTTGTAGTGCCAGTTGTTTCTTCAGGGAAGTTAAGTGAATGACAATGACAGCAAATGATATTCATTAATCGTGGACTCATTACAGAATGCGTTGTCAGCTAATTGGCGGAATTGTTTAGCAGCTGTTTGTCGTTCCTTTCTTTGCCGTTTATCTATTGCCTCTGCTGTTTGAGAGGCGAGTTGTAGGTGCCTGCGTTCATTAATTGTATTCAGGCGGGCTCGTTTCTGTATGTCCGTTAGTTGAGATGTTTCGTTTTGGAGCCGTGACTCCTTTGGTTGCGTTGTTTGAGAAGCGCATTGTAGGTGCCTGCATTCATTGTTTTTATCCAGGCGGGCTCGTTTTTGTAGCTCCGTCAGTCGAGCTCTTTCTTTTTGGAGCCATGCCTGCTTTGCTTGCGGCATTTCAGACGCACGTTGTAGGCACCTGCGTTCATTGATTTTATCCAGGCGGGCTCGTTTTTGTATCTCCGTCAGTTGTGGTCTTTCATTTTGAACCCGTGCCTGCTTTGCTTCCGCAGTTTCAGATGCGCGTTGTAGGCGTCTATGTTCATTGTATTTGTCCATGCGGGCTCGTTTTTGTAGCTCCGTTAGTTGAGCTGTTTGGTTTTGGAGCAGAGACAGTTTTGCTTCCGCGGTTTCAGACGTGCGTTGTAGGCGCCTACGTTTATTGTTTTTATCCATGCGGGCTCGTTTTTGTAGCTCCGTTAGTTGAGCTGGATCGTTTTGGAGCCGTGACCGTGACTCCATTAGTTATCCGTTGTCTACCGTTAGTAATATGGATAATTGCACTTACTGTTAATACGGAGCGTTTTCTGTGGTTGTACTGTTAATAATGCATCACTGTAATGTGATTCACATATGCTATATGGTTTGGACGTGTGAGGATGCCGTACGTTTAATACGGAGAGTTCGTTTATTCTTATTACCCGGACCATGCTGTGTAGTGTGGACGTTTAGTTCAGAAGCGCGTTGTAGGCGCCTGCGCCTTTCGTACTTTCTCGCGCCTTCCATACTATCTTTGTGGACTTCTATGGACTCCGTAGTGTCTTCCGTTTGACTCTGGGGTGCAGTGCAGAATCCTCTTTTCTGTGTGGCTGTGTCGTCAGTCGTTAGCTATGGGCGCGTTGTTGCTTCATGTCTTATTTACGTTAGTTGAGCTCTTTCGTTTTTGAGCCGTGACTCCTTCGTTAGTTGAGCTCTTTCGTTTTTGAGCCGTGACTCCTTCGTTCGCGGTGGATCAGACTTCGCTTACGGTTTATGAGACGCGCGCTGTAGGCGCCTGCGCACTGTGTCTCCTGCGTCCATCGCCGTGTACCTGCGTCTGTGCCTTCCGGTTTACCATTCTCGGTTAGTAATATGGATCCTTTGGAATGTGACCCAGAGACATTGGAAGAACATGCAAACACCAAACAGACAGTAAGTGGATGAAAAGTCAATCCCTGTTGAAGTTCAGTCTCACAGATTCAGAAACATTCTTGTGAGTTTCAATTGCATAAAAAATAACAATAGCAATCATCTAACTAAAAAATACTTGAACTGATAATCAAAGAAGATGGCACATAAGTGCAGTGGCAATTACTCATAGCTCAAGGGACATGGGTTCAGTTTCTACTCAATGATTGTGTGGAGTTTTACTTTAATCTCGGTTTTCTTTGTGTAACAAACCATGGCAAGATTGTCATCTTAACTGCTTACTTCACAGTGGCAAAGTAAAAAGTTTAAGCATAAGATTGTGTTCTGAGATGGACTGCTATCTAATTCAATGTTGGGTCATGTTCTCAGTAAGATAGAGATAGGTTTCTGTGCTTAGGCACCAAAATAGGAAAAGCAAAAACTGATTTTAGTCATATACCATTCAATAAAGAATAACACTCACATACAACTTTTCCATTACTCAGAAAAATACTTCCCTTGGTCATTCTAACCAGTATACTTAAAACAGAAAAAACAATTTAATGAGCATCCACTGAGTATGTGGATGGGAATCACTTGAAATTCAAAACATTAAGTGTAAGAATAAACTACAGAACTACAGATAGCACTATTCTATCCTCCAATAATAGTAAAGCTTTATTTCTGAAGAAAGCCAATGATGTTACTAAGAAGAATATTTAGAAAATACTGTAGTACTACGGTGTTGTACCGTGTTAGCCATTATGAATGTAGTGAACAGTCAAGCAAAATGACAGCTTTTATTGGCTATCTAAAAAGATTACAATATGCAAGCATTTCGAGGCAACTCAGGCCCCTTCTTCAGGCAAGATGTATTTGCTTGACTTCTCACTAGAAAATACTGTAAATTATAAATCCTACTAATAGTTTACCAGCATTGAGCTGGCACCAGTGGGGTAGAGAATAGGGTCACCCCTGACAGAATGAGACAGCGAGACAGAGAGCAAAACCTGAGAATAAAAATATACATACAAGTGCAGGTGAATGGAGTGGCAGCACATTCTTCCAAGTCAGGACAAATATAGATGTGTCTCATATCAAAGCAGTTAGGGTGTTTTTATGTGGTCTAGTTTTATGGGCATATAAGGGAAGGTTCTGGGTACTGTTTTTCCCCTTTGCCCTAAGTGAAGACAATACCAACCAATCAGAGGACCAGTAATATTTCTACAAGCTTCATCTCTGGTCCATCCCTTCCTGTATGCTACACATAAATCCCAAAAATAACTGTCTCCTACCATCACAGGAGAAATACACACTAGTGTTGTCAATCCCTGCGCCATCAATTTTTTTCACATTCTCTATCATTAAATTGGGGTAGCCCACAGCACCCAAACCCTAATTTTTATGCCTCACTATATGTTATACCTGTTATACTTTTAACGGTGATACCTGATAGTATGCTAGTCTGTAAGATGTCCGTTCATAACTAAGTTGGGTTTATAGCCTTTAAAAGGCAAGGAGCTTAGAATCTTCAAATGAGACCTGGGCCTCATGTATAAAGTCTTGCTTAGATTCCATACTAAAATTCTTCTTAGGCTTGAAAGGCAAAAACGGCATATGCATACAAAAAACAGACACATAATATTATACTTACCACGTGTCTTGCCAAGTTCCTATCTAAATCTGAAATCAACTTAAAACTGCGTTTGTGTGCACAATTGTTTAGATGCTCTCTTGTGACATCTGTCAATAACCATGTCTGACTTTAAAATGCCTTTTTTGAATATTCATGATCTAATCACCATAAAAATGTAGCCATTGGTGGTATAGCGGGTCCACAGCTCTCATCAAAAGCCAATTTTTAAAATAAATAATCACAGCGCTCACGGCTTAGCGAGGGGGCATGGTGGCTGTGTGGCTGATGCAGTTCTCAGGGCGATTGGCGGTGTGGGTGTTTCTCACCTAAGTGCACAGGTGAGGGACCGCCCACATCCGTGATTGATCCTGGGGCTGCTAATTTGCTGCAGCCGCCATGCCCTCTATATATATATAGAATCGTGAGCCGGCTGAAGAAAAAAGAGAAGAAAAGGAAAGAAAGAAAAGAACGAGAGGTAGTAAGAGAAGGCAGGAGGCCGGTGGAGAGAGCTGGTGTGAGGGAGAAGGAAAGCGAGCAAGCGAGCAAGCAAGCAAGAGCAGGCTCGAATGAGAGAAAGCAGGCAGCTGGGAGGTGAGCCCACGAGGGCCGACATTTGGTGGGGCTGAAGGAAGCGGTTGCTCCAGCCGAGCGATTAAGTAGCTGGAGTGACCAGTAGAAGAGACGATGGACCGTCGAAAGGAGCGGGAGTCAAGGAGGGTTTGGGCTGGTTTAGCCCCAGCGTGAGTGCCTTGGCCGCTGGGGAAATAACCTAAGTCTCGGTCCGGTTTGGAGCCCGACATAGCCAGGGATGGGAAGGCTACCGGACCAGAGTGAAAGGCAGCTGTTCCTGCAGGTAGGCGACTCTCCTGTTGAGCAGCCCAGATTGGGAGTAGCAGGGGAGCCGCCATAGTAAAAGAAGACACCGGGCTTTGTTTTCTTAAATGATTGCTTCCTGTGCTATTTTAACCTCATTGTTTTTAGAAGATTTTTCTATTTGTTTTTTTTAACCTCCACGTTTCACAACTGTTTTTATGGATTATTAATTTGAAGACGTTTTTGAATGCACTGCACTTTATTTTGAACAATTTGTTTTTGTTGATTGTTTTAAATAAAAGCACCTTGCACTTTTGCACCATCCCCTTGCTACGTTGTGCCTCACTGCTTAGCTCATCGGTAACATTACAGACAGTGACGGGTTGAAGGGCTCCCGGACAGCAGATGGGAGCATGCAGCAAACGCGCATCGTCACACCATTTTCCTGAGTTACATCTTCACTACTAACTATTGGACAACACAGAAAACTAAAATTCTGTGAATGTGAACCTAAAGTACTACTGACTGAAGTGGAGAACCGCAAAAAAATTATTTTTTCTGGTCTCTCTGGAGGAGTTATGAATAAAAGGAAAAACAAAACAAGCAACTGACAGCATCTGAATGGAGAAAGCAATAGCAATGTACCATCATGCAGCAGGCACTAAAGGAAACACACCATGAATTGACGCAGGTGGTATGTGCAGAACTGTGAGACATTAAGAACATTGTTATTGAACTGGTAAAAAAAAGAAAAATCATTTTGCCATGTAAATGTGAACACTGTGATACATAAAAGTCTCTTTAACATTCAGTGTACAACATTCAAACATCATTGAATTGTCGTTGCATTGATTTCCTACCGGACAGAGTCTGGGTCATCTATGCAATCACCTTGGCCCATTTCAAATGGAAGAAGAAATATATGTTTCTGTAGTAGTGCACAAACCATCACAATGTGGCAAATATTTGTAGGGGCTTTACACTACTGAACTGCCGGACGAGTCCAGACACTGCCATCAACCTTATAATGAACTAATGGTCTGTTCTATTACTAACTTGTGTGGTATGCCTTTCATTATATCTCATCACTTAAGATGTTTGTGAGTTGGTTGGATGTGAGAAGCCAGGCTCTGAAGAAGTACCCACTTTCAACTGAAAGATGATTATACAAGTTGTTCTGTGTGTGTTGTACAACACATATGGCAATTGCTTTGTTAGCTAATTTGAAGGATATTGCCAATGGCAGGCTACACAAGTAGCGATTTTTCATGGATCAAAAAGATTTTTTGGCTCATGATGTTGACTGACTTATAATAAGACAATTTTGACTCCCTAAGGCCAACTTCTTGGAGTTGTGTTCAGAACTAGATCCTATATTACTGAGACCATCGTACAGAAATCACACGATCCCTGTTCCACTACTGCAGGATATTTGGCAAAAGGTGCTATTCAGTGTGAACTAGCATACCAGTTAAGAATCTCACAGTCCTCCATGAGCTGCATGCATCATGCCTTCTGTATGGGATGGTATAATTAAGATACTATTCAGATACATCCAATTTTAGTATGGTTAGGATGAGTAAGCAGAGATCAAAAATCAACTTGCAGTGGTTGGCTAGTTTACTAGTGTAATCAGAACAAGTGACTGGACTCATGTTGTAATAGAGGCACCATTACAGAAAGAATCTGCTTTTGAAAACAGAAAGCACCTTCAATTAATTAATATAAAACTAATATGTGATGCTCAGAAGTGTCTGACTAATGTTGTTGTAAGGTGGCCCAGCTGAACCCACAATTCCTTTATTGGGAAGCAAACATCTGTGTCCTGTTGTGTATGATAGTTGGCTTCTTGGTAATGATGCAATTACACACTCTTTTTATAGTCAAAATAAATAAGTGAAATACTAAGGTGTATAACATTAAGTGAATGTATTAGGGTGGTATTACCAACACAAAAGACAGCTGTACTGGCAGAACACCTCAGTTAACTGTGATATAATTAGTTCAAGAACATTGGAATGGGATAAAACTAAGATTTTCTGTTCACTTCATTGTCCTGCCAACTGGAGTCACTAAAATGCCAACACCAAAAAAGTCTGTGCATGACTTACAGATGGTCAAAATATGCCATAAAATTAAATTAATTTTCTTGCCAATTCATGTTTTATAAAACCTAAAGAAATGGCTTAACCACATTTACAAGCATAGGCATGTTTTATACATGATGACCCAGCTCCCTTAAACTTCATTGGTAAAGGTACACTGCAGGCCAATAGAGAGACCTTTTGTCTGGTGTCCACTGCATCCAAAGCATTTCATCTCTTACATCAGAAGCTGAGTGTTGCTTTACATGAGATAATGGGCATGGCTTCATACACATTCAAAATTGTGGTTTTAATAACATAAATGGTTTGGCTTTTAAACACTAGTAGGTGTAGCTTTACACTCTATTATGGCAGTGTCTTCATTAACATTTAAACTATAATTTGTAAATACATGAATGCATATGACTTTTAAACACTAGTGGGTGTGGCTATATGTGGGTAATCGACGTGGTGCCAGCAATTTTGTTTTCTTTTTGATGGATCATTTACACCACTTCACTGTGGTAATTGGCTAGAGCTTGGGCTCCATCCACCCGGCTCAAAAGAGTCCATTATTTCACTTTTTGTACCATTATACTATTTAAAATCTACCTGCAAGACTATATAGTGCTACTTACTGTCAGAACAGACGTCTTCTTCAGGCTGGGGACCCCATTCCTCACCTTTTAATTTGCTAAAAAAAAACTAAAGCAACCTACATTGGAATCCATTGACAATATGGATGCTTACAAGGACTTGATGTGAAATCTCCTTCTCGAAAATACCACCACACTGAATATTACAATGCAGACCAATTCAACTGATAATCATGACAAACTGAAGTCTATTAAAGAGGAGCAGGTGAAAATGAATGATGGTGTCCAAGTTAAAAAGTCCACTGTATTCTGTCACAATCTGGAGATGAATACACTGCGTAAAGGAGTTGCCAACTTGAAACTTAAATTGATCATTCATAAAGACAGGACATAAAGAGACAATTTAAGAACTCAGCCACAGGGGATGCACAAACCAGTGTATTTCTTTGTGCTGGTCCCACGCCCAAATGGGGAGCGTTACGTCAGGAAGGGTATCCGGTGTAAAATTTTGCCAAATCAATATGTGGACAACAATACAAATTTCCATACCGAATCGGTCAAGCCCCGGGTTAACAACGACCGCCACCAGTACTATTAGCCAATAGGGTGCTGGCGGAAATTGGGCTACTGTTGGCCGAAGAAGAAAAGGGAGAAGAAGAGGGGGGAGACGTGTCCAGAGGCAGGAGAAGAGGAGGAAAGTAAAGAGAGTGGAACTGAGGATAGGAACTTTGAATGGTGACAGTATGACTGGTAAGGGAAGAGAGTTGGCAGATATGATAGAGAAAGGAAGGTTGATATATTGTGCGTGCAATAGACTAAATGGAAGGGGAGTAAGGCCAGGTGGATCGGAGATGGATTCAAACTGTTCTATCATGGTGTGGCTGGGAGAAGAAATGGGGTAGGAATTATTCTGAAGGAACAGTATGTCAAGAGTGTTTTGGAGGTGAAAAGAGTGTCAGGCAGAGAAATGATTATGAAGCTGGAAATTGGAAGTGTGACGATGAATGTTGTTACGGCTTATGCACCGCAAGTTGGGTGTGCAATGGGTGGGAAAGAAAATTTTTGGAGTGAGTTGGATGAAGTGATGAACAGTGTACCCAAGGGACAGAAAGTGGTGATTGGAGCGGATTTCAAAGGACATGTTGGTGAAGGGAACAGTGGAGACGAGGAGGTGATGGGTAGGTATGGTGTCAAGGAGAGGAATGAAGAAGGTCAGAGAATAGTGGATTTTGCCAAAAAGATGGACATGGCTTTGGTGAATACGTATTTTAAGAAGAAGGAGGAACATAGGGTTACGTACATGAGTGGAGGAAGATACACACAGGTAGATTATATCCTATGCAGAAGAGCTGATCTGATGGAGATTGAAGATTGCAAAGTGGTGGCAGGGGAAAGTCTAGTTAGTCACCATAGGATGGTGGTCTGTAGGATGACACTGGAGATCAAGAAGAGGAAGAGAGTGAAGGCAGGGCCAAGGATCAAGGAAGGAAGACTGCAAGGTTGAGTTTAGGGAGGAGGTGAGACAGGCACTGGGTGGCAGCGAAGAGTTACCAGACAGCTGGGAAACTACCGCAGATGTAGTAAGGGTGAAAGCATGAAGGGTGCTTGGTGTGACATCTGGAAAGAGGAAGGAAGAAAAGGAAACCTGGTGGTGGAATGAGGAAATACAGGAGAGTATACAGAGGAAGGAAGAAGTGGGATAGTCAGAGAGATGCAGAAAGTAGACAAGAGTACAAGGAGATAAGGCGTAAGGTGAAGAGAGAGGTGGTGAAGGCTAAAGAAAAGGTGTATGATGAGTTGTATGACAGGCTGGACACTAAGATGGGAGAAAAGGACCTATACCAATTGGCTAGACAGAGGGACTGAGCTAGGAAAGATGTGCAGCAGGTTAGGGTGATAAGGAATAAAGATGGAAATATACTCACAAGCGAGGAGAGTGTGTTAAGCAGATGTAAAGAGTACTTTGAGAGGCTCATGAATGAAGAGAACGAGAGAGAGAAGAGGTTGGACGATGTGGAGATAGTGAATCAGGAAGTGCAACGGATTAGCAAGGAGGAAGTAAGGACAGCTATGAAGAGGATGAAAAATGGAAAGGCTGTTGGTCCAGATGATATACCTATGGAAGCATGGAAGTGTTTAGAAGAGATGGTAGTGGAGGTTTTAACCAGATTGTTTAATGGAATCTTGGAAAGTGAGAGGATGCCTGAGGAGTGGAGAAGAAGTGTACTGGTGCCGATATTTAAGAATAAGGGGGATGTGCAGGACTGCAGTAATTACAGGGGAATAAAATTGATGAGCCATAGCATGAAGTTATGGGAAAGAGTAGTGGAAGCTAGGTTAAGAAGTGAGGTGATGATTAGTCAGCAGCAGTATGGTTTCATGCCAAGAAAGAGCACCACAGATGCCTTGTTTGCTCTGAGGATGTTGATGGAGAAATTTAGAGAAGGCCAGAAGGAGTTGCATTGCGTCTTTGTGGACCTGGAGAAAGCATATGACAGGATGCCTCAAGAGGAGCTGTGGTATTGTATGAGGAAGTCGGGAGTGGCAGAGAAGTACATAAGAGTTGTACAGGATATGTACGAGGGAAGTGTGACAGTGGTGAGGTCTGCGGTAGGAGTGACAGATGCATTCAAGGTGGAGGTGGGATTACATCAGGGATCAGCTCTGAGCCCTTTCTTATTTGCAATGGTGATGGACAGGTTGACAGACGAGATTAGACAGGAGTCTCCGTGGACTATGATGTTTGCTGATGACATTGTGATCTGTAGCGATAGTAGGGATTAGGTTGAGGAGACCCTAGAGAGGTGGAGATATGCTCTAGAGAGGAGAGGAATGAAGGTCAGTAGGAACAAGACAGAATACATATGTGTTAATGAGAGGGAGGTCAGTGGAATGGTGAGGATGGAAGGAGTAGAGTTGGTGAAGGTGGATGAGTTTAAATACTTGGGATCAACAGTACAGAGTAATGGGGATTGTGGAAGAGAGGTGAAAAGGAGAGTGCAGGCAGGGTGGAATGGGTGGAGAAGAGTGTCAGGAGTAATTTCTGACAGACGGGTATCAGCCAGAGTGAAAGGGAAGGTCTACAGGACAGTAGTGAGACCAGCTATGTTATATGGGTTGGAGACGGTGGCACTGACCAGAAAGCAGGAGACAGAGCTGGAGGTAAGCAGAGTTAAAGATGCTAAGATTTGCACTGCGTGTGACAATGATGGACAGGATTAAAAATGAGTACATTAGAGAGTCAGCTCAAGAAGGACGGTTGGGAGACAAAGTCAAAAAGGCAAGATTGCGTTAGTTTGGACATGTGCAGACGGGAGATGATGGGTATATTGGGAGAAGGATGCTAAGGATAGAGCTGCCAGGCAAGAGGAAAAGAGGAAGGCTTAAGCGAAGGTTTATGGATGTGGTGAGAGAGGACATGCAGGTGATGGGTGTAACAGAACAAGATGCACAGGACAGAAAGATATGGAAGAAGATGATCCGCTGTGGCAACCTAACAGGAGCACCCGAAAGAAGAAGAAGAGGATAAGAAGAAAGATACAATTTAAGGATTGTGGCGCTTAAAGAGAGCGCTGAGAAGGAAAACCCAAATGATTTTTTCACCCAAATGTGGCCTAAATGGTTTCCAAATCACTCCACATTTGCCCCCCAAGAATATGCAGGCTTACTGGTTGCACACTGGCTGTGCAGATGCTGCAGGTCCTTGGCCTCTTAGAATTTAATTCTTGGGGTTTTATGACTGCAAACTAATTTTGAAGAAGAGACACTTTTTCCCAGATTTTAGTTCATTTACAGTGCAGCACAAAAAGGCCATGGTGCCAGATGCTCAAAAAGCATTTTACACTGGGCTTCAGCCATATTTGCTCTGCAAAACTGCAAAACCCTGTAAAACTGAAAGTAAGTCTCAGAACAGTGCACTCCTCATTTGATTCACCTTTTGAAGCACTTTCAGCTATTGACAACTTCATTATAACTGGCATATTCTCACTGTGAAGATCTCTTTGTTTATCTTAAATTGCACTGTTTGCATTCAGTACATCATTGATCAAGTTCTACTTCAAGTAACAGATGACAAGAGGAATTTTTCAGGTTACTCACTTATCAAAGAACTTTTATTACTACCTAGAATCCACTTTTGAACTGTCTTCTATATACTTTATACAATGTTGGTGTTATGCTTTATTAAAGTACACTGGTGTTAAACTGTGTAATGTTTTGTCACGTTTCAGAGAGGTGGGGGTGTGGGAGATTGATGGTGTCTTTAGCATCACCGTGGGTCGCCAGGTACCACAGTTAATCCTCTGCCTCTAGCATTTTATCTTCTGTAACTTAATTGTTCTGCAGATTGTGCTTACTATAATTTACTCCTTTTCGTTAATTATGAGAGTGAAAGGGAGGATCGACAGGTGGAAGTGGTTTTGGGCCATTCTTCTTGTTCTCGTTTTCTGATAGTTTCATTGTAATACACTGAAAGTAGGAATAGGTCTTGCGGCCGAAAGGGTATGGATTGGCTGGGGACATGAATGTTCTCTCTCTCTACATCTTTTTTATGATTATTAATCAAGTTATTTATTATTATTATTATTATGAAGATATGGCCTCTGGGTTTTTACTATAAGCTTGAAAAAATTTTTACATCGAAGATATGCTACTGTCATTGCAGAAGCGAACCTGAGTAAGTGGCCCATCTCAACTGCCATCTGGACAAGCTGTGAACTTGAAAGCTGTCACAGAGGAAGTGAAGAAGATTGGAAGGATATGAAGGTTATTGATATCTAGAACAGCTGAAAATGCAAGAGACTCTGAGAACGTAAAGTGGTACATATTAAATGTTTCAGTACTCATCAGGCAGCACTGCGATTACCGCCATCTGCTGCACCTTATAGCAGGAGCAGCTCATGCGAAGATGGAAATAGTGACGATCTAGAGCAAGGAAAAAAGTTAACTTTAGTTAGCATGTTCCATTTGCGGACACAACAAGATGGACTTGCTCTATTCTAATGTCAATGCCTTTAAATGAAAACCTGCAGTACAGCTGAGCAGATCTGACCTTCTTACTGCCCCACAAGGCTGTGATTGACAGCAGTCACTCTCTTATTCAAGTCAATAGCTTTTATGTGTGGGTTTGATTTGATGAGATTTAATTTGATTTTGAAAACTGCAGAGTCCCTGGATGTGACGCCAACATCTGCTGGTAGCTCAGAAAAGCTCCAAAGAGAAAATAAAAGCATGAAGCAGGCTGCACCACAAGAAAACAAGGTTGCAGATGCATGTAAGCCACTCCCAAGTGGTGCAGGCGCTTTCGAGTTGCTGCCGGTGTCCCAAGGAGGGGACACTTTCAAGTTGCTGTAGATGTCTAAAAGAGAGTGTGCTTTAGAAGCAAGTGCAAAAAAGTAAAAACTCACTTCTTAGCTTTTGGTCTATTCTGCCAGCTTTTAGAAAATAAAATGTTTACAAATATCTCCACATTTAGCCTAGCCTCCTCTACTGACCCCATCATTATATTCACATAGAGGCAGGAAATGAAGGCCTTTTTCCTCAAACACCACAAGCCCAGATGCACCCTGTACAGGCCTACCTAAAACATTTTAGGAATCTTATCTGTCTAAAGGTATAACTAATCTACTTGTACCTTATTTCCCAGCTTCCCCATATCTCTGGTGCTTTCTCATTTTCTTTTTTTTTCTTCTTGTCTTTAATCTTGCTTCCAGTGAACGACAACTATGTCTATCTCTTAAGCATCTGTAGGGTTGTCTAAATAAGCAGAGCAGTCTGGCCTTGTTGATTTACGTACATTACGAAGTGACCTAAGAACAACAGTAAGAAACAACTATCTAAAAAGACTGTAAGCTTCAACAATTGATCCAAGGATATATTTGTTTCCCTAATGGACTTGACAAACACACAGGACCCAAAATAAAAGGGATTTGTTTCTCACTGTTCCTGGGTACCTCTGTCTTCTTTGGCTGCTATCTTTTTGGATTATACCTTTAAAAATTTGAATACTTTGCCAGACACCGTTAAGCTAATGCATTGACTTGTACGTAGTTATTCCATATGCTGATGAATAATCCATCAGTAGCAGTGATAATAGTGTGTTTGAGCAATACATGAGCATCTGTCTGTCATTGTTTCAACCTGAGCCTGGCATATGCAATACTGAGAAGTGTTTGGGCGTACATGAGTGAGCACTGACAGTCTTGGACACAAAAGTGCATACATAAAAGGGTATCTGTGATTTTGATTATGTCGTTAGATTTGATTCGATTAGATAAACTTTATTAATCCCGGGGATGATTTCAGATGCATACAGCAGCAGAAACATAAAAAACAAGGATATAGACTCTCACGACAAATAATGCAGCCAATTGATAGATAGATAGATAGATAGATAGATAGATAGATAGATAGATAGATAGATAGATAGATAGATAGATAGATAGATAGATAGATAGATAGATAGATAGATAGATAGATAGATAGATAGATAGATAGATAGATAGATAGATAGATAGATAGATAGATAGATGCAATCATTGAATTGCCTGATAGGGGTAGGCAGAAAAGCCCTCTAGAGATGCTTCTAAGCACATCGTGGTAGAATGAACCTGTGGCTAAAAGTACTCCAAGGAAGCACCTCGTGGACGGGATGGACACGATTTTTCATGATGGCATCAAATTTTGCCATGACCCTCTTTTCCACAATAGCTTCAAGGGTGTCCACGGTTCACCCTGTGATGGAGCAGGCTTTTCTGACAAGTTTGTTCAGGCATTGTGCTTCTTTTGGGGTCAGGTTGCAGCGTAGAACAGCACACTTGCCACTATGGATTGAACATTTCCAGCAGCTTGCTGCACACATCAAAATACCTTCTCCTTAACATGTAAAGTCTGCTCTTGCCCTTCTTCTACAGCACTACTGTATTGTCAAACCAGTCCAATTTGTTGTTTATGTGAACACCCAGGTACTTGAAGATCTGCTCCACTTCCATGTCCTCCCTCTGAATGATGACTGGACGCAGAGGCTTTTTGGCATGCTGAAAGTCTACCACTAACTCTTTTGACTTGCTGATGCTGAGTTGCAGGTTGCTGTCCCTGCACCATAAGAAGTCCTCTATAGACTTCCTGTACTCCAACTCGTCTCCACTATTAATGCGGCCTATGATGGACGAGTCATATGAAAATTTCTGTAGATGGCAAGCGCTGGTATTGTGCTGGAAGTCATTTGTGTAGCGATTTAACAGTAAAGGACACAGGACAGTTCTCTGAGGTGCTCCACTACTACACACCACCATTTCTGACACACAGTCCCTCAGCCTCACAAACTGCTGTCTGCTGGTCAGGGAATCCATAATCTTGGAGATTGAGGAAGGTTCAAGATTCAAAGCTTTTTCCCCCAGTCAATGAGGCAGATTGGTGTTAAAAGCAGCAGAAACGTCAAAGAACATTATCCTTACTGTGGTGTCGGCTTTGTCCAAGTGGGAGTAGGCTCTATGGAGCTTTGAAAAGTAAACAGAATAAAAAAAAACAAAAGGAAAAAAAGAACACATACCTTAAGCCCAAGGTAATACAGAATATGTCATTTTTTAATTATTATTATTGAGGTTCATCAGGTCTGGAATGAATGAGTTATTTTAAACCCCATTCGGGATTCCCTCATGGGGTTCTTCCTTTAACAGTTACATGGTAACCAGGGTATAGTACTTCTTACTGGCCTCTGTTATGCTTAGACTCCTTAGCCCCCAAATATTTTAAAGGACCAATGGGCAGCAAAAACACTGTAGCTTCTTGAGACTGAATGCTTCATGTTTCATTTTTGGAAACAATACTACCTCCCCACCTATTCAACATATGCCAAAGCCAAATCCTTGTAATTAATACTATGTTGAAAGAAAAAAAAATGTGAACTGTTTGGAATTACATGGATTTCAGTATTAGTTATTCATAACAACTCAGTATCATCACTAAGTCACAATAATTGACATACAGTGCTTAACCTAATAATTTACAAATGATTATACTTCTTGTCCATACTGAATATACAATTTAAACATTCACAGTCTAGAAAGGTATGTGAACTTCCAGGCTAAGGGTTTCTCCAAAAACTATAGTTAAGTGTCCCAAATCACTTTGATAAGTCTGGAAATGTTGAAGAAATCCTCTATGAATGAAACATCTGCTCATGTGAACCATGTCACAATCAAAAGAAATAACAGAGGCCCTTAGAATGGTAGAGATGCATAATGCTAGGAAGGCCACAAAAGTACTTCTGTAGCACTGGTTGTTTATCAATTCACAAGAAGATGGCACACAAATTATCTATACATGGAGGAAATTCACTACTCTCGCTACTCTCCCTAGGGGTGGGCACTTTGCCAAGATCACTGCAAAAGTACAGCACACAATTCTGAAGGTAAAAAGGGTAGGACAGAAAGGGTAACAGCAAAGGACACAAAGAAATTCATTGAGCATACCACAATCTCTGTTTATTTGTCCACTATAAGACAAAAACACTGAACAAGAGTGTTGTTTATAGAAGAACACCTAGAAGGTGTTACAAACTGGAGACAAATGATTTTTTTTTCTAATGCATTTTAGCTTATTTTTCAGTCTTATGTATAGTTTTTTTAAATCCACTTCTGGTATTTGTTTTAGTTTGGAGTATGTTTTGAAGTAGTTAAAATTAAATTGCATCCTTTTTAATGCCATTTTGTTTTTCCATGGGCACCAAACATTTCAGTCATGGTTGCCATGGTGTTGGTAAAAGGAAATGACAAGAAGTGTGCAGCATGTGACATCACCATTGCAATGGTAATTAAGGTTAACACTGTGTCCTTCCTAGTCATCTGAAATTGTGGATTACATAAAAGACCTTCCATGCCTGTTTCATTGTTAAAGATTAATAGTTAAAAGCTCTTGTTATGTTTGTTTTTACATGATTTATTTTGATTTCCTTGTTTTTCAATCTTTGAGCCATTACCTTGACTACATCACTTTTTCCAAAAACAAATCCAAACTGCCTTATGATCACGAATAATAATAATACATTTTATTTATATAGGGCATTTCCCATTACTCTGTTCAGTACAGAAGGAAGCCGCTTCTCTCAAAAAGAAACATTTCTGCACATGTCAAAATTGCCAAACACCTTCTGTATGCTCCACCATCTTTCCAGAGAAATGTTCTGTAGACGGATGGGACAAAAGTTGAACTCTTTGGTAGAAATGCACTCATCAAAAAAGTGAAGCATACTTGAGTAAGCATCATGGTTTGGGCTGGCTTTGTGACCGCAGGTCCTGGACATATAGTAAGAAGATAAATACATTTTAAAAAATGTATCAAGAAATTTTGCTGGATAGCAGCTAATCAATGACCCAAAACACAAGAGAAAATCAACAACAAAGTGGATTAAGAAGAAAAAAATTGTTATCTGGAATGGCAAACTCAGAGTCCAGGCATCAACTCAATTGAGATGCTGTGGCATAATCAAAAGAGATTTGATAATACAAGGATTCCCAGAAATAAAAATAAATTTACAATTTTGTAAGGAAGAAAAGTCTCAAATTTCTGATAAACTTTTTTTTTGGTGGGGCATTAGTAAGTAGTACTTCTACCCCCAAGAGGTAGTCTCATTAGGCCAGATAATAAGGATTTCCTTTAACTGGCCTGAGGCATACAAACATAAGAGTCTGTACTCTTTTGGCACTTTATTTGCTGCTCAAACCTCCAAAAGGCTCCCTTCTCTTTCTTGAAATCTCTCCCTCTCTCACACAAACTATAAAGTGGGGTTTCCCTTTGTCTGGCCAGAAACTTAAAAACTTTGAGTTCCAACCACACACTGTGACCAAATTATCCACATATAACTTTATTAATAATTGCCACATCTACAGATGTTTGCTGTTGACTGCATCACTGAATGCAAAACAAACCTAGAGGTTACTTGTATTAATAACCTCCCCATGTTGTAACAAGACAGAGTATGTTTATTTGGTTTACACCAAAAATAAATTAGCATAATTCAACAGAAAGTACTTTATGTCAATTTTGAAACATAAACGCCTTGTTTGTTCCTCAGGTTAGTGGCAATGAGTGAAACGTATGCATCATGGAAGATAAAGTATTGAATTTACATAATCACTATTGAAGTAGATTCAGAACAACTACATTCTTATTTCACAAGTAACTCTTATTTGCATTAAGTACTCCTTTACATTTAACAAAGCAGTTGTTTGAAATGATTTTGTAACAAACTAAAGCACCTAAAATTAAACAAGCTTGAGCCAGTTGAAAGCTTTTATGTAGTATATTAAGACAACAGTATTCCAAAAACAACATATCGAGAGAATCATTAGGAAGAGAGTGGAATGAAGTATATGAAACCAGCATGCTTGCTATTCCTAAATTAGCATAAAATAGCTGTCAGTTATTCAAGGAAATTATAGATAGATACTTTCTCTTATGCAATGGTTGATAGGTAAAGGACTTATGAGACTGTAGAATTTTAAAAAAATAATCTTAAGGAATCTGTTTCAGGATATATTGTAACTTTAATTTTGGATATTTCTTTTTCATTCTTTCACAGAAGGAAAACAGTAATTTTTCGCAGATTATCAATATATTTGACATTTCTATAATCTCAATACTACCATGAATAATTAAAGTAAATTTTGTAATTCTCTGATAAATTCCTGCATGCACTCAGTTAGCAGATCAATAACTCAATATAATATTAACTCTGTGCCATAAAAGGCACAGTGAAGAATCAATCCTGTCTCTGTGATACTGTAAAATTAAATCATAATGATTATGCACCATAGGTGGTTTTGTGTATAGATTAATCTCAGAGGATTTAAATAATGCTCCTTGGTGAAGGAATAATTATTAAGATTAGTGTTAGGTTTAAAATCAACTTCCAAACTGACTGTGTACTAAATTATACAAATTATATATTTACAAGACTGAATTACACATCTGCATTATCTCCATGTGTAAGTCTTGCAAAGTAGAATTCATCTCTCTAGGTTTAGTCATTTGCCTAACATATTCTAAGTTCACATTGCATCTCCACATATGACTAAGGATGACAGTAAGGAATAAAATAATTATATAATGTTTAGAAACGGGCGGCACGGTGGCGCAGTGGGTAGCGCTGCTGCCTCGCAATTGGGAGACCTGGGGACCCGGGTTCGCTTCCTGGGCCCTCCCTGCGTGGAGTTTGCATGTTCTCCCCGTGTCTGCGTGGGTTTCCTCCGGGCGCTCCGGTTTCCTCCCACAGTCCAAAGACATGCAGGTTAGGTGGATTGGCGATTCTAAATTGGCCCTAGTGTGTGCTTGGTGTGTGGATGTGTTTGTGTGTGTCCTGCGGTGGGTTGGCACCCTGCCCAGGATTGGTTCCCTGCCTTGTGCCCTGTGTTGGCTGGGATTGGCTCCAGCAGACCCCCGTGACCCTGTGTTCGGATTCAGCGGGTTGGAAAATGGATGGATGGATGGATGTTTAGAAACTATTATGTGGTTACCCATTAAAACAATGCTCACTTAAATGTGCACATAAAATACATTTATGTTTTGCTGTCAAATTATTAAAGGATGAATAGTTTTGGTGAATAGTATCAGAAAAGACTTATGAGAATAATGAGAGAATGAACAAGTTGTGAAGCAGTAGCCATGTGAATGCAGGAGAACAATTCTTAGTACAGAAATGTGTAATGTAGTCAATGAGTTGCAACATAAAAAAAATAAAATAATGCAGTCTAGAACCATCATAACAATGCCTATTTTCACTTCACTTCATATTCATCATTGAAGCATACATGAGGAAGTTATCAACAGCCACCAACATTAGTTACATCCGGTAGTATGTTGCATCTTATTATAAAACAATAAAAAAAAATCACTTTCAAAACTTTCTAATCACAACTCATGCAGCAATTATTTGTTTCTGTAATACAGGTTTACAATGTCAAGTTCAATATCTACACTGCGCAACAGATATTTTTGAAAATGAATACAACTTATTTGTAAACTGATGGGTAAATGGGATACTAAGGCAGCTACTGCAACACAGAAAAATACTGTATGAGGACATTAAGCATAGAATATAAGTAAGTAATATTATACTGAAGTGTGTTAAAATAGAAAACATTAAAAAAAATCTAAAACAATTTTTGCTTTCTTCATGTAATAATATTAGCTGTGAACTGAAAATGTCATTTTTGTCAGAAAAAAAAGGCTTTTACACATAAATTTAGCTGAAAAAGAAACTCCACCAAAAATGTTCACTGTTACTGTATTTTAAAACCCTAAACTGAAAAAGAAACAGCTTTGATGTTGACCTGTGTTATCAATGGTAATCCTGTCATTCCCTCATTTTAAAAGTCAGGCAACACAGCAGCCCTCATGGTAAACATCATTTTCTGTTTCACTCATTAATGCTGATTTTTGTTATTGTGACTTTATTTCTTCAGAATTCCTGTCCATTGTTTATAATAGGCAGACATTGATAGATATTGGAAGTCCCAAGAAGAAGCCCCACCACCATAGTTTTTAGCAATTAAATTGGGTTCCAATAAAACAGAGAATTATTGTATTTTTTAATCTGTTTTCAGGACCTACCAAGTCCTCACATAACACCTTAAATTTGAATCCTAAAATCTATTAGCTGAACTACAGATAAAGATGCATACAATCAGCAGTTATGCAATTATCTCTCTTGGTCTTGCATCTGCAACACTGTCCATTTGCAGGATTAAGGTTAACATTCATATTTTTCACTATGCATCTGTATACTCAAAATGACTGATTCACACAGTTTTCCCTTAATGAGATTGGTTTTATATTGTTTATATGATTGTATAAAATGATACCTGTGCTAAATGGTATGCTAAATGGTATGCTATATATAAACTTACAACCATAAATCTAATATATAATTTACAAATGCGATATTTAAAATATATTTCATTATGATTTTTCCTGCAAAAAACAATTAAATTTAGGTTTACCAAAAGTGTTTTAAATGGGATTTCATAATGCCATATCTGTCCATATTTCACATGTCACCAGTTTTGCATTTTGACAATTCCTTATATTGTGTAAATAAGCATATCTAAATATTTTGATAAAACAATTGTGTTTTTATATGCATAAATACATTAAATTGATTGAATAATTTTAAATATGAAAGTGATGCATAGAGCAGTAAATTAGAAATACAGTTATAATATTAACATTTAAAAATGAAAATCTCAGTGTCTAAACCTTGCAGACCTGAGCTGTGCAAAAAAGCAACCGAAAGACTCCTCTTTTCTTACTTACATTATATAGCTTTAAAATATATATTGAGTTAGTTATTGCACTTTTTAGTTTTTGTACATTTTTATTTAATGTAAAATTTGTTGTATTGAATGCTACAATCATTAAAAAAATGCAACAATGGAACATCGGTATATACTTATTTACTGTATAATTACAGTTATAACTACTGTAGTATAGTAGCTCTTCAGTAGAGCTGCAATGTGTGGAAATACACACACACACACACATACACACACATATATATACTGCATATACAGTGCATCCGGAAAGTATTCATAGCGCATCACTTTTTCCACATTTTGTTATGTTACAGCCTTATTCCAAAATGGATTAAATTCATTTTTTTCCTCAGAATTCTACACACAACACCCCATAATGACAACGTGAAAAATTTATTAAAAATAAAAAAACTGAGAAATCACATGTACATAAGTATTCACAGCCTTTGCTCAATACTTTGTCGATGCACCTTTGGCAGCAATTACAGCCTCAAGTCTTTTTGAATATGATGCCACAAGCTTGGCACACCTATCCTTGGCCAGTTTCGCCCATTCCTCTTTGCAGCACCTCTCAAGCTCCATCAGGTTGGATGGGAAGCGTCGGTGCACAGCCATTTTAAGATCTCTCCAGAGATGTTCAATCGGATTCAAGTCTGGGCTCTGGCTGGGCCACTCAAGGACATTCACAGAGTTGTCCTGAAGCCACTCCTTTGATATCTTGGCTGTGTGCTTAGGGTCGTTCTCCTGCTAAAAGATGAACCGTCGCCCCAGTCAGAGGTCAAGAGCGCTCTGGAGCAGTTTTTCATCCAGGATGTCTCTGTACATTGCTGCAGTCATCTTTCCCTTTATCCTGACTAGTCTCACAGTCCCTGCCGCTGAAAAACATCCCCACAGCATGATGCTGCCACCACCATGCTTCACTGTAGGGATGGTATTGGCCTGGTGATGAGCGGTGCCTGGTTTCCTCCAAACGCGACGCCTGGCATTCACACCAAAGAGTTCAATCTTTGTCTCATCAGACCAGAGAATTTTCTTTCTCATGGTCTGAGAGTCCTTCAGGTGACTTTTGGCAAACTCCAGGCGGGCTGCCATGTGCCTTTTACTAAGGAGTGGCTTCCATCCGGTCACTCTACCATACATGCCTGATTGGTGGATTGCTGCAGAGATGGTTGTCCTTCTGGAAGGTTCTCCTCTCTCCACAGAGGACCTCTGGAGCTCTGACAGAGTGACCATCGGGTTCTTGGTCACCTCCCTGACTAAGGCCCTTCTCCCCCGATCGCTCAGTTTAGATGGCCGGCCAGCTCTAGAAACAGTCCTGGTGGTTTCGAACTTCTTCCACTTACAGATGATGGAGGCCACTGTGCTCATTGGGACCTTCAAAGCAGCAGAAATTTTTTTGTAACCTTCCCCAGATTTGTGCCTCAACACAATCCTGTCTCGGAGGTCTACAGACAATTCCTTTGACTTCATGCTTGGTTTGTGCTCTGACATGAACTGCCAACTGTGGGACCTTATATAGACAGGTGTGTGCCTTTCTAAATCATGTCCAATCAACTGAATTTACCACAGGTGGACTCCAATTAAGCTGCAGAAACATCTCAAGGATGATCTGGGGAAACAGGATGCACCTGAGCTCAATTTTGAGCTTCATGGCAAAGGCTGTGAATACTTACGTACATGGGATTTCTCAGTTTTTTTGCTTTTAATAAATTTGCAAAAATCTCAAACTTTTTTCACGTTGTCATTATGGGGTGTTGTGTGTAGAATTCTGAGGAAAAAAATGAATTTAATCCATTTTGGAATAAGGCTGTAACATAACAAAATGTGGAAAAAGTGATGTGCTGTGAATACTTTCCAGATGCACTGTATATAAAAAAATATATATATTTTTTTGTGTTACTTTAAGGGACAAAAAGAGATGTTTTCTTCCTAAGCTCAAGTGCATGCAGAAGGTACTCCGAGTCCAGCTCAGGGCAGTGAAGGAGCAGTACAGGAGAAAGCTGGAGCAGAAGTTGCAGAATAACAGCATGAAGGAAGTGTGGAATGGGATGAAGATCATCACTGGTGGCACCCCGCTTCGAGCTGCAGCCATCGAGAGAGATATGGACAGAGCAAACCAGATGAACAACTTCTTTAACAGGTTTGACCACCCTAACCCACTCTCACCTCGGAGTACTGCACCCTCCACACATCCTTCTGCTGATACCAGCATAGGTGAGAGTTTACCCCAACCCACAATTACAGCAGCCCAGGTAAGCAGAGAGCTGAGGAGACTTTGTGCCAGCAAAGCAGCAGGTCCAGATGGAGTATCGCCACGAATGTTGAAGGCCTGTGCATTGGAGCTGGGGAGTCCTCTACAGCGCATCTTCAACCTGAGTCTGGAACAGGGGTGAGTCCTGAGGCTTTGAAAACATCTCGCATCACCCCAGTCCCAAAGGTATCACATCCTAGTGAGCTGAATTACTTCCGGCCTGTCGCTCTGACGTCGCATGTGATGAAAACCATGGAGCGGCTGCTGCTTCACCACCTGAGGCCACAGGTCCATCACGCCCTCGACCCTCTGCAGTTCGCATACCAGGAGAAGGTGGGAGCGGAAGATGCCATCATCTGTATGCTACACCGATCCCTCTCCCACTTGGACAGAGGCAGTGGTGCTGTAAGAATTATGTTTCTGGACTTCACACTAGCGCCTTCAACACTATCCAACCTCTGCTCCTTAGGGACAAGCTGACAGAGATGGGAGTAGAGTCATACCTGGTACCATGGACCGTGGACTATCTTAAAGACAGACCTCAGTATGTGCATCTCGGGAACTGCAGGTCTGACATTGTGGTCAGCAACACAGGAGCGCCGCAGGGGACTGTACTTTCTCCAGTCCTGTTCAGCCTATATACATCTGACTTGCAATACAACTTGGAGTCCTGCCACGTGCAAAAGTTCGGTGATGACACTGCTATCATGGGCAGCATCAGGAGTGGGCAGGAGGAGGAGTATAGGAACTTAATCAAGGACTCTGTTAAATGGTGCGACTCAAACCACCTACAACTGAACACCAGCAAAACCAAGGAGCTGGTGGTGGATTTTAGGAGGACCAGGCCCCTCATGGACCCCATGATCATCAGAGGTGACTGTGTGCAGAGGGTGCAGACCTATAAATACCTGGGAGTGCAGCTGGATGATAAATTGGACTGGACTGCCAATACTGATGCTCTGTGTAAGAAAGGACCGAGCCGACTATACTTCCTTAGAAGGCTGGCATCCTTCAACATCTGCAATAAGATGCTGCAGATGTTCTATCAGACGGTTGTGGCGAGCGCCCTCTTCTACGCGGTGGTGTGCTGGGGAGGCAGCATAAAGAAGAGGGACGCCTCACGCCTGGACAAACTGGTGAGGAAGGCAGGCTCTATTGTAGGCACGGAGCTGGACAGTTTGATATCCGTGGCAGAGCGACGGGCGCTAAGCAGGCTCCTGTCAATAATGGAGAATCCACTGCATCCACTAAACAGTATCATCTCCAGACAGAGGAGCAACTTCAGCGACAGACTGCTGTCACTTTCCTGCTCCACTGACAGACTGAGGAGATCGTTCCCTCCCCCACACTATGCGACTCTTCAATTCCACCCGGGGGGGGGGGGGTAAACGTTAACATTATTCAAAGTTATTGTCTGTCTGTATACCTGCATTGTTATCACTCTTCAATTTAATATTTTCTTTATTAGTATGCTGCTGCTGGAGTATGTGAATTTCACTTTGAGATTAATAAAGTATCTATCTATCTATCTATCTAACTATCTATCTATCTAATGTAATGGATTCATTTAACCCTGATTTCATATTCAGGATTGTTTATGTTAAGAGGAATTTAAAAGGAAGTATGTTTAAAATGTACTTCTTGCCAGACTGAGCACAAACTCCTACATCATAACTCAAGGTGACAAGAAATCACCTTTCTTCGTTGTGAATTTATTGCTGCATGTTTACATTTAAACCTGAATCTCCTCAAAAATACACATATCCAATAACTGGTGTGTCTCATCTCATCTTATCTTCTGAAACTGCTTTTCGTGGTGAGGATCACAGCAGTAGCAGGCCAAGCCAGTCAGCCCAGACTTCCCAGTCCCCCACTACAGATTCTAACTATTCCTAATAAATTCCCAGACATTCCCAAGCCAGTACAAAGATATAATCCAAGGTGTCCAGAGACCCTGCAGCAGACCCTAGACACCATTCCCAGATCAGCTCTGGGGGATCCCCCCAGAGGCATCCTTAGGACATGCATAAACCACCTCAACTAGCTCCACTCGATGTGAAGTTGCAGTGATACTACTCTGAGGCTCTACCAAATGGCTGAACTTCTCCCGTTATCAAGGAATGTAGTTCAGTGACCTGGCGAAGACACAGCTCCCGCTGCCATACCACAGACCATTACATTGCCCACAGAACAAATGCCAACATTCCAATGTGCTTGTCGATCTCACACTCCTTCCATCATTCATGAACAAGATCTCAAGACAGCTGAACTCTTCCACAAAGGGCAGGTGTTCCCCATACATAAAATATTGCATGGATACAAGTCTGAAAATAAGAGCATGGCAAAAAACAGAAAAACTGCATTCAACGAAAAAAAATATTTTTTAAAGGCTGCCATACACCCATTTCCATACAATTCACCTTTATAAATCACAATCTCTTGTAAACCTCAAACCTTGCCCGGTTACCTCCATGAAGCAATCATATATAGACTATGCTAATCAACCTGACTGAGGTGGGCTGGCGCCCTGCCCGGGGTTTGTTACTGCCTTGCGCCCAGTGTTGGCTGGGATTGGCTCCAGCAGACCCTTGTGACCCTGTGTTAGGATATAGCGGGTTGGATAATGGATGGATGGATGGATGGATAATCAACCTGATACAAGATATATGAAAACTGAACTTCCTCGTCAGTCAGCTGATAGTTTCTAGCACAACAGACATGATTAAGTAAAGGCTGGCTTAAATATTCCTGACCTATCGGCCAAGAGAAGTAAGAAGTTCATAAGAAGTGATAACAGGTAACCTATATGAACTGTTGAAAAATGAAAAAAGTTCTTCAGTGATAATACAGAGAACTAACCCCCTTACAAGGGAACTAAAATACAGTCTGTACATAATATTCATCATTTTTAAGGTGTAATATTGTTGTCACACAAATGCACACTATAATAATGGCTTTGTGATATGAATTATTGTGAGTCATCATTTAACTGGTTTTGCTGCATTTTCCTACTGGATCAAGGATGTAGTTTCCTTGTTTCTCCAAAATGTTACACAGGGATGGGTCAAAATTTCCAATACGCAAAATATACGGAAAAGTTTTCTTTTATAGATCTCGAGTTTTGCATGGAAAGTTGCATATGCATATTTCAGGCCTCTTTTTTCTGCGTACGCAAGTTTTATAAATCTGACCACTGGAGAAAATAATCTACTCTTTTCTGAGAGAGACCCATGACCTCAGACTTGGAGGTGCTGATCCTCATCACTGCCACCTTAAGTCTATAACTAGCTGCATGATTTTGCTAACATTTAGTGGGAGATTCTTGTCCTGGAGCAGATAAATCTCTTCTTTGTTAGCTGTCTCATCATTGTTGCTGATCAGGCCTATGATGGTGATGTGATCAGCAAATTTAATGATGTATTTGGAACAGTGTTGAAGGAGTGAAAAAGGGGTTCAGCCCACTACCCTGTAGAATATTTAAGTGTCAGCATTATAGAGGGTGCAGAGTCTATAGCTGAGGCGTTTGATGGTTAGCTCTGCTGGTACAACTGTTTTAAATGCTGAGCTGTAGTCTAAAAACAGGACTCTGCCAGTATTTTTTTTATTATCCAGATGTGCCAGGGTGATATAAAATGTAAGGAATATGGCATTCTCTGTGAACCACCTGTGATGATACGGACTGTAAACTGGAATGATCATGACTATCTGGAATATTCTGCTTAATGTTTTCAAGCACCAGTTTCTCAGAACACTTTGTCATATTTGGACTGATTGCCACCAGTGTGAATGTCACTGAGACAGCTCACTTTAATTTCTTTTGACTCATGAAGAATTATTGTCCTTCTGAAATAGGCAGGGACGACAGGTTCTCGCAACTAAACATTAAAGCTGTCCAGGAAGACATAAGCTCTTTGGTTGCTACATGTTTTTTTTTAATTTATCCTAAATTTCCATTCAGACTCAAAGCCTTGTGAATCTTATCTTTCTTAAAAATCCTCCTTATGTCATGTGCAGAAACAGACAAGGATAAATCATGTGGTGCTGCAAGCAATTGAAATCTAAGCTGCGTGTTTATTGTAATTAAAACTGGTGTAGAAGGAATTAAAGTCATTAGGGGTAGAATATGTGTGACATGATAATGAGTGAAATCTGAGGTCTTATATCCTTTTCCTGTTATGGAAGCCATTTTTGTGTACCATCATCAGGGTCGCATCCTACATTTCTTGGGGCGTGGTCTCCAGGATATGACCTCAAATTAATCAGCAAATGAGATAAAAGGTCAGTCTTTTGCACTGAACCTTATCTGATCTGCAGATAAAACTTTCTAAACCTTTTTGAATTCTCTTTTTGATTATTTTTCATGTTTTGCCTGGCTTTCAATTTATTGCCAAATTATTAACTATGATTTTTGCATCGTCTGGTTTTGGAAGCTTTCTTTCATTTTTATTTTCGTTTGTTTTGCCTTTTGCACACATTTCCTCATTTAACTCAATAAACTAGTTATGTTTTCCTAAAGAGACAAGGCATAAGATCGGATCCAAAATGAGTGACCCTGAGATGTGGCATATTTACACAGACATGCAAAATATGCAAGTTGCAGCCGCCATCATGAGCCTCAGATTCCACATCTGATTCGTTTTACAGGAGACTCTAACGAGTGTCAGGGTTTCCTAAATCAATGTTTTATGGTTTTTGAAGCCCAACTTAAAACATATGTGGATGATCTGACATGTATATTGTTTATAATACCTCTGCTGTATAAAAAAAAAACTCTCCAATGGGCTTCTGTAATGTATTACACTAACAACCAGTGCCACTTTTCCTTGGCTTTGTTTACTCAGGAATTTCAGAAAATGTTTGATATACCTGTTCATTCAGAAGTAGCAGTTAACAAATTATTATCTTGTTGTCAGGGTTCAAAACGAATATACAGTATTGTGGAGTTCAAAATGTTAGCAAATGACACCTATTGGGGTGACATGGCACTAATTCCTGTGTTTAAACAAGGATTAAGCATTGAAATAAAGCTAGAGCTGGCCAGCCACAATCTTGGTAATACACTCAATGCAGTGATAGAGGCAGCCCAAAATGTGGGTACATGTCCATCAGAAAGAAAATTAGAATGGAGATGGGAAAGGAGACATATCTTTAGACCAAGTAAATACAATGTCACTCTGGAGCCTATGGAACTGGGCAAAACAGCAATACGTACTAGTGAGCAACAGCACAGAGTAAAGAAAAAACTCTCCTTTTATGTGGAGAAGTAGGACACGTGGTTAATAATATTGTCAGAGATGCTCTGAATGATTCAGGAGTGACTGGGAATTTTATTAGCTCCTCCATGATAGAGCGTTTACGTATCACTCCAGTGCAACTTCAGTAATAAACCTCGAGTCCTTTCAATGGAAGGTTAGCCCATTTGCTCTCAGTCAAGACAGGCATCTTTCACGAAGACACATTGTTATTTAGTTTACTTTACCTCAAATAATCCTTGGATACACCTGGTTAAGCAAGCATGATCCTGTTCTTAGCTGGGAGTCCAAAGATATTATACAATGGAGCTTGTACTATGTTCAGAATTTCTTGAGATCTGTACCTAAGCCAGTCATTTGTAATAGGACATCAATCATGAATTCTGAATATTCTGAGTATATTGAAGTGTTTAATAAGCAACAAGCCCTAGTGTTACCTCCACACTGGGACTATGACTGCACCATTGACTTGATAACAGAAGCTCTACTGCCTAAAGTTAATGCTTTGCCATGGCCAGAACAGGAGGCTATGGAATAATACATCACGGAACATTGGCAGAATGGTTTTACAACCTCATCCGGTAGTCCGATAGGGACTGGCTTCTTTTTTGTAGGAAAAAAAAAGAAGGGAGCTTTTAACCCTGTATTGATTTCGGAGAGCTAAATAGAATTATCCTCAAAAGAAATTACCCTTTACCAATTATATCCTCAATTTTCAATCAAATTACTGGCTCTACAGTTTTTTCAAGATTAGATTTAAGAAGTGCATGTGATCTTATTCAATTCAGGAGGGGCTAAATGGAAAACTGCTTTTAGTACTATAACTGGACATTTCAAATACAGAGTAATGCCAGATGGATTCACTCTGGCTTTATTTTCAGTTCTTTGTTAATGATATTTTCTGAGATTTATTGGGGAAGTGTATATTAACATACTGTACATATATAATATTTTGATTTTCTCTGAGGACTTTACTTATGTGAAGCATGTTAAGGAAGTTCTTTGCCACCTTCACAAAAATAACCTATTCATTAAAAAAGAGAAATGTGAGCGTCACCAGAAAAAGATTTTCACAGGCTGGTTTAGCCATGGATAATATTAAGATCACCGCTATCCTGGATTGGAAATCACCTGAAAATATTAAACAAGTCCAGAAATTTGTCATTGTGTCAAATTACTATTAGCAATTTATAAAACACTTTAGTTCTGTTACAGCCCTTATAACCTTGTTTACCTAGAAAACAGTATATATTACAATGGATGGAGGAGGCGAACAATGCCTTTAAGCAGTGTGAAAGGCGCTATATAGCACCCGACCCGGCACAGACTGACGCAGAGGCACGTACTTAAATAAAACAATCTTTTATTTTTCTTCAGCTGTGGGGTACGCCTTCCCCGTGTCCCACAGGCCCAACACAGTCCCAAAAACACTCACAAATACCACAACAATCCTTCTATCACCACCACTCCTACTCCTCCTCCTCCTCCTCAGGCTTAGTCCTCCTACTCCCGACTCTGGCTCTCCTGAGTGGTGGTGGCTGGCCCTTTTTATATCCCACCCGGAAGCGTTCCAGGTGCTTGACCACCTGGTCCTAATTGCACTTCCGGGTGGGGCTGAAGATATGACCAGCCAGGCTGCTGACTCCATGCAGCTCCCCCTGGCGGCCATCCAAGCCCCCAACCAGGCTGTGGAGGACTCCATCTCCCATGGAGCCATGCGCCGGGTTGGGGAATCATCGTCTGCCAGGGAGGTTGCCACCAAGCGTCCCGGGGGAGGTATTGAACTGTCCATGGCTGCTCCCCCGGAACAGATGCAGCAGGGGCGTCTCTGCCGGGCATGGGACCCGGCTGTCCATTACAGCAGTAAAACAATTGTTTACGACAGTCCCCATCATACATGACCCAAATACTGGATTGCCAATTATTATGGAAGCAGATGCGTCCAGTATCGGAACTGGAGCAATACTATCCCACAGATGTCCCAAAACAGGAAGTACTAATCCGTGTGCCTTTTATTCAAAGAAATTAACTCCTATCGAGAGGAACTAAGACACTGGAAACCGTGAGCTATTAGCAATTAAATTGGCTTTGGAAAAGTTGTGTTATTATTTAGAGGGAGCCAAAATTTCCTTTTGTTATCAGAAATCATCATAAAAACTTGACGTATTTAAAGTCTGCATAAGAATCAATGCTTGCCAGACTCGATGGGCTTTATTTTTCAGCTGATTCCAAATCACTTGAATGTATCACCCAGGTGGGAAAAACGGAAAGGCAGACACCTTTTCTCATATACACAACCCCAATGGTTTCTGTGAGGACCCCATACCTATTATTGAAACAGAGAAAATATTGGCATGCTTAATGTACCAGATGTGGAAGATATTTTGAATCAAGTTCATAATGTTCAAGGGTAGGCAAATACCACTACATACCAGCAGGGAAACATTTTTTCCATACCAATTTGAGAAACTGAGTATTAGATCTGTGCCATCAATAACCTACTTTCAAACACCCGGTGAAGGCTGAGACGATGTATTTATTTAAAACAACATTTTGTTGGAGGGGCTGGATGACTTGGACAGTCCCTGGGTTTGCTTCAGCCTGTTACTGTGCCATCAGGTCCCTGGCAGCATAATTTATAGACTTCATCACAGATCTGCCTGCTTCCAAGGGCTATACCACTATTGCGGTTATACTAAGCAGATTTTATAAAAGTGTCCACTTTGATCCTCAAAAGGTGCTACCATCAGACAAATTGCTGGCAGACATCTTTTTACAAAGAGTAGTGTACTTTCATGGGTTCCCATCTTCTATGGGTTCCTACAAGCAGCCTGCAATCCCATCCCCTACTGACTCAGTTGTCCCAGCTGAACTCTGTTTATCTAGCACTAGAATTTCCAAAGTCCACGAAAAAACTTGTAAATCCGGACCACCTTAAATTCCTTCACACCTCTCTGTCAGCGTGTTTTGTCTTGTAAATGTGTCGACTAACACAAGCAGCAAGCAGCCTGTTATACCATCACCCCCACCGCCGCAGAAAGGGCAAGAAGTTTTCCTAGTTCCAGCCTTGATTATCTTGGAGTGAAGTGCTGGAGTTTTAGAGGGGAAATTATAGATCGTTATTTGGAACACATGCATTTCATGTGTGTGTTCCGTGTCTACAACAATCTATGTAAACACATCGCTAAAACAGAAACACTTTTCATGTTTTAGTAATAAATGACAAAATGTAGACATGAACTGTACAATATGTGAAGGCTGAAGTCCAAATATCAAATAAACACTTTCACAAAAGGTACAAGTGTAATACGACAACTTCCGTGGTGCAGCAGTAAGAACTGCTGACTTGTAATCAAGAGGCCGTGAGTTTGATCCTGGGTGCTGGGCAAATTTACTGTTTTGAGTAGTGAGCTGCTCTTATTGTTAATATTATACAATAAAGAATAAAAGTGAAAAAAATGCTAACTTTTAACAGGACTTTGCACGATATCTTGGCAAGCTCTGTAAGCCCTGCTGTTTCATTGAAGGACATGCGTGGCAGGATGACGCCCGACCTCTTGCTGTATCTAAACGGTGCTATCTTTCACCTTTACGCTGTGTTGTTCTTATCTGTGAGTGGACGTTTCTTATGGGTAGGGCTTCTGTTCTCTTTCTCCAAAGTAGAACCCTCATCCTCATCTGAGTTCACCTCTGTTATAGCATGTCTTTATTTGAAAGCTAACAGTGTCAGATCGAGGGGGGTGTGGGGTGTGTGTGAACATAACTGTTTAATGAAACAAAATGCTAACTTTTACAAGTACCATAAAATTTACACTGGCTGTTACAGACTCAAATAAATCAAATGTATGTTTTTATTTTATAATTGTAATGATAATAGCCACTCACTACTCAAAACAGTTCAATGCATGAAAGACCCGGAATCGAACCTGATACCTCTCAATTTGGAGACTTCTATACCAGCCAAGCAGCTGTATATGAAGGTGCGTGTGTCATACCCTATCCCAATTTCTTTTACTTTGGTTAAATTCTTGAAAAAAAACGCACTTGTCCTGTTATATCTGTGTCTTTTGTGAAAGTGTTTATTTGATATTTGGACTTCAGTCTTCACACATTATACACTTCACATCAGCATTTTGCCAATTAGTAGAACATAAAAAAAGTTTCTGTTCTAGTTATGTTTTCAACATTTCTTGTCTTGCATTTCCTGTCATCCTACATTTACACAGATCACTGTAGACATGGAACACACATGAAATGTATGTGTTCCAAATAACGATATATTATTTATCCTATACAATTTAAGGCACCTCACACCCAGATAAACAAACTTGAGCTGGGAGAACTTTGTGTACAACTAAAACTATGTTGGTGGGAGGGATGGGATAACAGGCTGCCTGCTGCTGGTGCTGATCGACACATTTGCAAAATTAAAGAAACTGATGAGGAGGTACGAGGGAATTTTAGGTGACCTGGGATTACAAGTTTTTTCATAGGCTTCAGGGATTCTAGTGTTAACAGAGAAACAGCATGCTTCACTGCTAAATATGAATATGGAAAAACTGAACTTATGCAATTTGTTTGACATTTGAAGGTAAACTACCGTTCACTAGTATAACCCATAAGTGAAAGCACACGTCATATATTTGAAAGAAATAACGTAATGTTGTCTCAGACTTAATAAATTTATTGAGTATAGGTAACAACAACCTAAAAAATTTCCAAATTCTGGATTTGTACACAGGCATAAGAAATAACAGTCTGATAATTAACATAAGAAACCTTAAAAACAGCAAAACAAAGGCTGATTAACAGGAGCTAATGTAAACCTGACTAGTTTGATCTCACACAGGAAGCTTTATATTTGGACAAATTAAAAAAATGGAATGACAGATTTGGAAAATTGAAACACCATGAATTTCTGACATTTTAAATAATTTGTATAGTCCATTAAATATTATTCTTTAGTAATATTTTTAACCAGCTAATTATTCAAATATAAATCTTATACTAGCAAATATTACAAACTTAACTTATTCGTTTACTAACAAACCAGTCTCTAAAAACATGTTTTTACAAAAAAAGCTTTAAAGAGTTTGTTTAAATGAAAATATGAGGAGTTATATTGAAATTCTAATTCAACAGTATACTGTATATATAATATTTGAATTTTTATATTTAGTATGGATTTTTAGTAGTAGCTTTCAGTTACTGAACAGAAAATGTAAGAGAATAAATGTAGAATGTTCATGATATACTGTATAAACTCTATGCTGAAATCTCCTCTGAGATTATAAACCCACTAGCAAATCGTACTTGCGAAAATCTCGCAAGATTAAAAAAGTTAATGAAATGATGATGAGGGCGAGAAGAACGTCAAACGTTACAGTAAGAAAGGAGATTATTTTAATAAGTAGTGACTTGTGAGAGGACTCAATTTTAGAATAGTCACATGATTAGTATGGGGTGTTATTATAGTAACTTACAACAACATGAATATTTACAATACATAGTGTAGGACACATGTAAGTCGACATGTGTGAAGTGTGGCCATCAGGTAAATGTAGTATACTGGCATCTATAATAATTGTCGGAAAACGCAACTTGTTGCATAAATGTTATTGTCAGCGAAAATATTCCTCTGTGTATAACCCACAAGTACTTGTACATTTAACCCGGGTTTCGATTTAACTCTGGAAAATATAGTGTACGCCTGGCCATAAACAAATAAACTCCAACGTTATTAAACGTTTGCCGTTGTGACTTGGTGATAGTTATACAATATGCTAAACAAACGGGGAATTTCCTACAGTGTTTACATAAATGGAATATCTTGTTTTGAGTTGTCAGTGTTATGGAATCCCTGTAGTTTTCCGGTCGTAATGTTTCTTGTTGTCTGGCAGATTGACGCTGCTCTTCAGAAAGGTTGTGTGTGTGACTCATTTATCATTCACTGTCTAGGTGCAAGACTTGCTGCCGCTGATCTTCAGATAATGTCACTCTGTGGTTTGTCATATGTTGTCTTTGTTGTCATAAGGCATCTTGCCTGTGCTGATTGGTCTGGCGTGATGTAGATGTTTCTGCTTCTGTGCGCTGGTGTGAGAATGTAGGCCAGCGAGACTGTTTCTGTTGGCTGCAGCTAGGCTGTATGTGCCTTTTCATTTTATTGGGAGGCTTATGTTGAAGTGAAGGAAAAAGAAGGTGTAAAATGGTAGTGTCATAATGCAGTTTTGGTGAGAAACAAAGGTGGGAGGCTTACCTTGAAGTAAAGGAAAGAGGATTTATAAAATGGTAGTGTCATAATGCAGTTTTGGTCAGTAACAAAGTATACATCGAATAAACAGTCAAATACCACAGTTTGGTCACATTGAAGACCTGAAGACTTGAAGAGAAGCCTAAGACCATAACTCTGCCAAGAACCCAGATTCCTCGCTGTTGTTGTGGAGGGATATAGTAGTTGTGGTAACCGTTGTTTATATTGAGCACGGGCAGATATCGAGCACAGACAGACACAAGCAAAATAATATAAAGATTTATTGTTACACTGTAGGGTTCCCCATTTCTGACGCTTATTAAAATTCAATCCTTGCATTGTTTTTTAATATTTGTGAATGCAATACTTGTTTACTTAAATGACAGTTCTCGTAACAGCATTTTGAAGCTGTTGTTACTGTTAGTAACAACGTGTTAGTATTTATATATTTAATACTTTATTAAAGAAAATGGCACAATTTTGTTAACTTCAATATACAGTGGAACCTTGGTTCACGACCATGATTCGTTCCAAAACTCTGGTCGTAACCCGATTTGGTCGTGAACCGAAGTAATTTCCCCCATAGGATTGTATGTAAATACAATTAATCCGTTGCAGACCATACGAACTGTATGTAAATATATATTTTTTTAAGTTTTTAAGCACAAATATAGTTAATTATACCATAGAATGCACAGCGTAATAGTAAACTAATGTAAAAACATTGAATAACACTGAGAAAACCTTGAACTTAACACTGCAAGAGTTTGCGCTATAGTGCTACGAACCCCTCGCTAAAAACACATTTTAATGCGTTTTAAGCACAGGGAAAAAAAATGAACATTTGAAAAATCCATAATTTAATAAACCACTAAGAAAATTAATATTGCAACAATGCACGCTACGAACCGATCGCTGTAAACAGAAGTGAAAACAAAATCAAGCCCGGTGCATTCTTTAACTGCCTTCTCTGCCTTATACTTCCAGCCCCCCCTCTCTCTCTCTCTCGTGTGTGTGTGTGTGTGTCTCTCTCTCTCGCCTGTGTGTGTCTCTCTCTCTCTCTCTCGTGTATGTGTGCGTGTGTGTGTGTGTGTGTGTGTGTGTGTGTGTGTGTGTGTGTGTGTGTCTGTCTGTCTGTCTCTCTCTCTCGTGTGTGTGTGTGTGTGTCTGTCTGTCTCTCTCGTGTGTGTGTGTCTCTCGCAGGCCTGTGTGTGTGTGTGTGTGTCTCTCACGCGCCTGTGTGTGTGTCTCTCTCTCGTGTGTGTGTGTGTGTGTGTCTCTCTCTCGTGTGTGTGTGTGTGTCTCTCTCTCGCGTGCCTGTATGTGTCTCTCACTCTCGTGTGTGTGTGTGTGTGTGTGTGTGTGTGTGTGTGTGTGTGTGTGTGTGTGTGTCTCTCTCTCGCGCACGCCTGTGTGTGTATATGTCTCTCTTGCGCACGCCTGTGTGTGTCGCATTCTCTCTCGCTCGCTGCACAGGGAATGCACAGGGAGATACTGAACACGTGCGGAAATCATCGGCACGCACAAACCGAAAGGGAAACTGGCTTGTTCGTATACCAAGTGTGTGGTCGTGAACAGATGCAAAAGTTTGGCAAACTTTTTTGGTCGTAAACCGATTTGTATGTGTTCCAAGATGTTCGTGAACCGAGATTCCACTGTATGGATGTACTTTAATAAAAAGCCACTGAATGGGATTTCTGTTTTTGCCACAATATCAAAAGGTAGAGAGTATCATAAATTTTTATTGGGAATGGTATTAAATACAAAAATTCCGATATCATGTATCCCTATTTGCCACATGGAAGAAGTGAGGAAACTTGCTGCTGTGCGGCAGTGGCTGAAGTCATTAATAGTTTAATAACTGTCTTTCTAAGGCAGCAAGTGTTGTACATGTCCTAAATGTAAGACAGCTAGGTGTTGGTAATATTTTGTGCCTCCTTCTCCTCCCTCTGCACTACTTTACTTTCCCGAGAAGGTACCACATCAAGATGTGATGCAGCTATTAATGAATGACTCCACTCCAATGTGCACTCATAGACCATTAGAACAGATGGAGAAAGGCAATTTATTCTCAGACGACTTTTTGACAACACATGAAATGTGCTGTTCCCACAGTAATAGTGATAGTCACTCAAAGAAATTTAAAGCTGCTCACCCTCTCATCAGGATCCACACCTTCTTATACAGAAGTGTGATCTGCCTTCTCTTTCCTTTAGTCTATGACCAGCACATGCTTTAGACATTAATGGTAAGATTATTGTCCTGGCAAAACTGATTCAGCAACTAAACTGCTGTCTTATCTTTGTTGGTTTTCAGGCCTATGATGGCGGTCCCTCCATTGAGTCAACGCCATAACGTGGTGGAGTGGTTTGTGTGATCAATGACCCCCTTATAGAAGCCATTGGGAGTCATGTACCACCCATGGGGGCAAGGTCAGAAGTGAGGTCCTGACTAAGAATGACTCAACCAAAATACCACCCAACAACTCTCCCGCCAAGGGCTCATTCAAAGTGGTGCAAATTCCTGCCATACCTTATTGTGCTGCACTTGGGCTGCCACTTTCCAACAGGAAGTGAAGGAGTGTAATTAAGGACTCCATACCCTCAATACCACTGACATCAGCAACTCCTTTGTGCAGGCTCTTCCTTCCATCAATCTTCCCCATCCTTTCTCCTGCATCAAAGTCCTACTGTGATGGGCAACTGGTAAAGAGAATTACCATTGGGTGACAGTGTATGTTCTTACTATGGAACACACAAGTATGGCGACATTGGTGTGATGCCTATTTAGAGGCAAACCCCGGGCAAATGCCTCGTCTGAGTCCTGACAGCGTGACTAGGCAGCAATTTTCAAGGATAGCACTTCCTACTCTTGATGGAGAAGGGACATTAAATGGCATCATAAACCAAGTTTGTCCCATTTGTACTTCGCCAGAAAACTGTGGTCATAAAACTTCATATTCCCTCATCCTAGCTTCTTGGAATGGCATCAGATTGCACTTAATGCCCCTGGAGAAAGGATACCACATGACAAACATCACTGCATATGCTCCTGGACAACAAGGACAACAGCTATGCTTCCCTTGACAAAGCAGTCTGGAATGTTCCTGCTTAAGACAAGATAGCCTTACTTGGAAACTTCAACACACAAATTTGAAGGATCTTTAATGTATGGAATGATGTGATAGAGAAACATGGAATTGGAAACATGAACGTTAACGGGCTCTATCTCTTACCATTTTGCAAGGAGCAACAACTGTCTATTACCAACACAATGTTTCAGCTCCCAAACAAACAAAAGATGACTTGGATCCATCCTCGATTAAAGAACTGGCATCTCCATCTCCTGGACTATACAATTGTCTGTCATTGTGATCTCCAGGATGTCCTGATCACACAAGCAATGGGAGGAACAGAAAGCTAGACAGACCATAGACTTGTCGGCTCCATTTTCCTAGCTGCACTCAGACCAACTACTAGAAGACAACCTTCCAAAACTATGCCTCAACATTGCATCCCTTGCAATTCTTATCTTGGCACTCAGCTTGAACACATCTAGATCCCAACCACAGATGGTGACATCACAACTACCAATCCAGATGATGATGAACTTTGGACCTCACTGCTCATAACCCTGCAGTCATCCTCCAAGAAAGCCCTTGGATTCTCCAAAAGTAGAGGAAAATCCATACTGTTTTGATAAGGCTACAGAGAAGATTTTCCCCATCCTGGAGGCCAACAGCCCAGCATTCCAAGCTTATCTTGTGAATCTATCATCTGTTAACCTCCTGCAAAAGTGGGGAAAAATTATATCAATTACACAAAGCAAGCTCCATGAAATCCAAAATGACTGTTGGAATAACCAGGCCATTGACATAGCTATGCTGATGAGAACAAGACCCAGAGTACGAGTTCTACAGTGCCATAAAAAGAATATGCAGTCCTCCTCAACATAAAATAGGTCCAGTCCAGACCGCAGATGGTGTAACATTCCTTAAAGGCAAGCAACAGATCTTGGAATGTTGGGCAGACCATTTCGGGAACTGTTGAACCAAATGAACTCAGTGAATCCTTCAATCCTCAAGAAGATCCCCTCACTCCCCCACATGAGTGTCCAACTCTCCACAAAGTCCAAACTGCCATCCAAACCCTGAAGAACAAGGCAGCTCATGGTGAAGTCACTGTACCTGATGAAATATATAAGTATGAGGGACTTGATCTTCTTGTCAAGAAAACCTATTTCTTCACTCTGTGTTGAGAAAAGCCAAGCAAAATGACACCTTTTATTGGATAACTAAAAAGATTACAATATGCAAGCTTTCGAGGCAACTCAGGCCCCTTCTTCAGGCAAGATGTTCACTCTGTGTTGGAAGCTTGGCAAAATTCCAGAAACATGCTACCATTGTCGGCATCTACAAGAGGATAGTAGGGTACTGATCAGAATGTAGCAACAGCCATGGTATTTCACTGCCAGATGTCACTGGGAAAGTCCTTGGCTGTGTCATGAATCTCCAGCTACTCTGTCACATTGCAGAAAGAGTACTTTCAGAGTCGCAAACTGGCTTCTGTCCCAAACGCAGCACAATTTACATTAAGAAGGCTTGGGAACATCAGCAACACATCAGCTTTGCCTTCATCGATCTGCAGAAAGCAGCTGACACCATCAACCATGAGATGCTTTGGGAGGCACTCCGTAAGTTTGGATATCCCCCAAAATCCCTCACTATGCTCTGTCTTTTCCATGAGAGAATGAGGGTGAAGGTCCTTGTTGGCTGGTAAACATCTGATCAATTCTAAATCATTGTTGGGGTCAAGCAAGGCTGTGTCTTAGTTTCGATGCTTTTAAACATTTACCTTGTTGCTGTCACTCTTCTCTCCAGAAATGCTCGGGACACCACAGTTGGAGTGAAGATCTGGTATCAAGTGGATGGCAATATGTTCCATCTCCAAAGATTGTCAGCCCACTCGAAAACCTGTTCAGCAATCATTTACGAGCTCCAGTATGTTGACAATGTTGTCAGCTGTAAGAATGGACGCTGTATAGTGCCCGACCCAACACAGATTGGACACAGGAGGCACGTGTAAAATAAACTTTTATTTTTCTTCATCTGTGGGCTACGCCTTCCTCGTACCCACAGACACAACACAGTCCCAAGCACTTAAGCACTCAAGTAACAACAAGCACTTAACATCCTTGGCACCACCACTCCTCCCAAGCAACCTTGTCCTCCTCCAGCTGACTCTGGCCGCTGAGTGGTGGTTCTCTCAGAAGTGCTTCAGGTGTTTGATCACCAAGTTCCGGCTGCACTTCCGGGTGTGATGCATACACTGCCCACATGGGCTCAGGAGTCCCAAACACAGCACCCCCTGGCGGTGCCTGGGTGACCCAACAGGGCTGCAACCAACTCCAATTCCCAGGGAGCCCTGTGGGAAACTGATGCACTGCTCCACCCCAGGGGGGCGGCCATCTAGAGTCCAGGGGAAGGTATTGCAGTGTCCAGGGCTGCTCCCCCTGAATATAGTGTGCAGGGGCATGGACGCCAGCCGCCTGCCACAAAGCATAGCTCTTCACCTGGAAATCCTTCAGAAGATGATTGAGTCTGTACATGTGAATGTACACATTTCGCTAGGGGCATTGCAGTTGCATGACAAACATTGAATAACTGATTATTGTTGCAGTACAGCTATTAAAATAACATGATAAATAAGTAAATTAATGCTATTATTAACCTTACAGCAGTATGTCCATATACGGTGTATATATATTTTGTGCCATACTCTTTTGGTTGACAGCAAGTAATAATTCATCAAAAGTTTTGCGTTAACTCTTTAGATGTTTCAGGGTGGCCTAAATGTCTCCATCTCTGTTGAACTTCTACAGGTGCACAGTGGAGATTATCCTCATTGGCTACATAACACACATCACATATTCAGCTCAAAAGAGTAAAGCACTGAACAGAGTGGCAAATTCAGCACAGTATATTAATGACACATAGCTGCCTTCTGTTTGGGCATACTGTAATGTTTATCTTTGGCTGTCTTAAAAAGGGCAACTGTGTTATTGAAGACCTCAGCCAGCGCAGTCAGTTTTCATGGTTCTACTTTAAGGCCAAAAAGAACCATTAGCACACACACCAGTAAATTTGTGTTACATTCACTGTCTTTTATTGTCTGTTTTTAGCAAGGATATTATGATTAACTAATTAATATTGTGTTGCGCTCAGTACTTAACTTACAAAACACAACATGTTTGATAAGCACACAAAAAATGAGTATTTGCATAAGTGAACAGAAGGAGAAAGTGGGCCTCACAAAAAGTGAGAAACACGGTGATGTGGTGGTTAATGCTGCTGCCCTTAAGCTCTAGGAGTCAAGGTTTAAAATACACTTGATGAAAGTATGTGTGGAGGGTCAAGTTCTGACCAGGTACTGTATTTTGATGCATTCCTCCTTAAAGGACCTGCGGCAGAGAGGTATCCCCACAGCATGATGCTGCCACTATCATGCTTCACAATGTGGTGGTGGTTTGTTTTTGATAATATGCAATAATGTGCAATGTTTGGTGTTTGGTATTAGGCTTATGTCCAATTAGCTTCATTTTGGTCTCATAAGACCATAGACCATCTTCAGGCAAACTTCAGAGTTTCACACATGCCTTCTGGCAAACTTTTAACTGAGATGTCATGTGCATTTTTTTTTAAACAGCAGGTTTCTCTTTGCTACTCTCCCCTAAATGTGTGACTTCTAATGCACCTGGGAAACAGTTGTTGTATACACAGTCTCCTTCTTCTCAGACACTATAACTTACAACTATTTAAATGTTATCACAGGTCTCTTGGTGGCCTCCTTCACTTGACTTCTTCTTGAACGATCACTCAGTTTTTGTGGACAGCTTGCTCTAGGCAGATTTACAGCTATACCATACTCTTTCCATTTCTAAATGATTGACTTAATTATACTCCAAGCGATATTCAGCAAATTGGATGTTTATCTTGTATGCATCCCCTAACCTGTGCTGTTCAATCATCTTTACACTGAGTTGCTTTATGTCTGTTCTCTTCATTTTTTAGATAAGGCAATGATACTGACTCACCACTTCCAGATACAGGTGTGTTTATACTACAATGTACTGAATTCCCTTGACTACAGGCAGGTAATCTCCATTGAACTAATTATGTGAGTTATAAAACCATTTGGCTACAGCAGTAATGATTTAGATATGTCTCATTAAAGAGGGTGAATACTTATACTGTCAATTATTTTGTATTTTATATTTGTAATTAATTTTTTGATTATTTTACAGAGGTGTGTTTTTGGTGTGTTAAGAGTCTTTTTCTGTTGATCAGTGTTGAAAAAGTCAAATGAAATCCAAAGTGATTCAATGTTGTATAACAGTAAAATGTCCAAGGTGGTGTTATACTTTTCATAGGAACAGTAAATACTTTTTAAATAATAGACTAAAATGACTATTTTGACATCAAAACACAACAACAGAATTGTCTACTCAGTCCATGGGCAAAAGTGTCCCTATAAAAAGGTACACAGTGACAAATGTGTGTATCAACAAATCCATGCAGCTAGTGAATTGATCCTTCCATTTTGGATAGCTAATATGAAGAAATTTAATTTAAGGAAATTTAATTTATTAGACACTTGCTATGAGAAGTCAAGCAAAATGACACCATTTACTGGCTAACTAAATAGATTAAAATATGCAAACTTTCAAGTCAACTCAGGCCCCTTTTTCAGACATCACTGAAATGACAAGAAAAATTTGAATGCATGTTAAAATGTTATTACCTAATTTCTCTGTTTTGTGATGCCATGCCCATTGCTTTTGAATAGCTAGAGTTATCTAAATAGAAGTGGTAAATAAACTAGTTGACTTTGTATACCCCCTCCTTTAACCGTCACCTTATCGTGGTGGAGGGGTTTGCGTGTCCCAATGATCCTAGGAGCTCTGTTGTCCGGGGCTTTATGCCCCTGTAGGGCCACCCAAGGCAAACTGGTCCTACGTGAGGGATGAGACAAAGAGCGGTTAAACAAACCTCCTATGAAGAAAAACAATTTTGGACGGCGTTTTCCCTTGCCCGGACGCGGGTCACCGGGGCCCCACTCTGGAGCCAGGCCTGGAGGTGGGGCTCGATGGCGAGCGCCTGGTGGCCGGGCCTGCACCCATGGGGCTCGGCCAGGCACAGCCCGAAGAGGCAACGTGGGTCCCCCTTCCCATGGGCTCACCACCTATGGGAGGGGCCAAGGAGGTCGGGTGCAGTGTGAGTTGGGTGGTGGCCGAAGGCGGGGACCTTGGCGGTCCGATCCTCGGCTACAGAAGCTGGCTCTTGGGACGTGGAATGTCACCTCTCTGAAGGGGAAGGAGCCTGAGCTAGTGCGCGAAGTTGAGAGGTTCCAGCTAGATATAGTCGGACTCACCTCGACTCACAGCTTGGACTCTGGAACCAATCTCCTTGAGAGGGGCTGGACTCTGTACCACTCTGGAGTTGCCCCCGGTGAGAGGCGCCGAGCAGGTGTGGGTATACTAATTGCCCCCCAACTTGGAGCCTGTACATTGGGGTTTACCCCGGTGGACGAGAGGGTAGCCTCCCTTCGCCTTCGGGTGGGGGGACGGGTCCTAACTGTTGTTTGTGCGTATGCACCGAACAGCAGTTCGGAGTACCCACCCTTTTTGGAGTCCCTGGAGGGGGTGCTAGATGGCATACCTTCTGGGGACTCCCTCGTTCTGCTGGGACACTTCAATGCTCACGTGGGCAATGACAGTGAGACCTGGAAGGGCGTGATTGGGAGGAATGGCCCCCCTGATCTGAACCCGAGCGGTGTTTTGTTATTGGACTTCTGTGCTCATCACGGATTGTCCATAACTAACACCATGTTCAAGCATAGGGGTGTTCATATGTGCACTTGGCACCAGGACACCCTAGGCCTCAGTTCGATGATCGACTTTGTGGTCGTGTCGTCGGACTTGCGGCCACATGTCTTGGACACTCGGGTGAAGAGAGGGGCGGAGCTGTCAACTGATCAGCACCTGGTGGTGAGTTGGCTTCGATGGTGGGGGAGGATGCCGGTCAGGCGTGGTAGGCCCAAACGTGTTGTGAGGGTCTGCTGGGAACGTCTGGCAGAGCCCCCTGTCAGAAGTAGCTTCAACTCCCACCTCCGGCAGAACTTCGACCACATCCCGAGGGAGGTGGGGGACATTGAGTCCGAATGGGCCATGTTCCGTGCCTCTATTGTTGAGGCAGCTGACCGGAGCTGTGGCCGTAAGGCGGTCGGTGCCTGTCGTGGCGGCAATCCCCGAACCCGTTGGTGGACATCGGCAGTGAAGGATGCCGTCAAGCTGAAGAAGGAGTCCTACAGGACCCTTTTGTCCTGTGGGACCCTGGAGGCAGCTGATAGGTACCGGCAGGCCAAGCGGAATGCGGCTTTGGTGGTTGCTGAGGCAAAAACTCGGGCGTGGGAGGAGTTTGGGGAGGCCATGGAGAACGACTTTCGGACGGCTTCGAGGAGATTCTGGTCCACCATCCGGCGTCTCAGGGAGGGGAAGCAGTGCAGTGTCAACACTGTATATGGTGGGGATGGTGCGCTGCTGACCTCAACTCGGGACATTGTGGGTCTGTGGGTGGAATACTTCGAAGACCTCCTTAATCCCATTAACATGCCTTCCAATGAGGAAGCAGAGCCTGGGGACTCAGAGGTGGGCTCCCCCATCTCTGGGACTGAGGTCACCGAGGTGGTCAAAAAACTCCTTGGTGGCAGGGCCCCGGGGGTGGATGAGATACGCCCGGAGTTCCTCAAGGCTCTGGATGTTGTAGGACCGTCTTGGCTGACACGCCTCTGCAACATTGCATGGACATCAGGGACAGTGCCTCTGGATTGGCAGACCGGGGTGGTGGTCCCCCTCTTTAAGAAGGGGGATCGGAGGGTGTGTTCCAACTACAGAGGGATCACACTCCTCAGCCTCCCTGGAAAAGTCTATTCAGGGGTCATGGAGAGGAGGGTCCGTCAGATAGTCGAGCCTCGGATTCAGGAGGAACAGTGTGGTTTTCGTCCTGGTCGCGGAACAGTGGACCAGCTCTATACCCTTAGCAGGGTCCTGGAGGGTGCATGGGAGTTTGCCCAACCAGTCTACATGTGTTTTGTGGACTTGGAAAAGGCATTCGACCATGTCCCTCGGGGAATCCTGTGGGGGGTATTCCGAGAGTATGGGGTACTGGCCCCCCTGATAAGGGCTGTTCAGTCCCTGTACGATCGGTGCCAGAGCTTGGTCCGCATTGCCGGCAGTAAGTTGAACCCATTTCCAGTGAGAGTTGGACTCCGCCAGGGCTGCCCTTTGTCACCGATTCTGTTCATAACTTTTATGGACAGAGTTTCTAGGCGCAGCCAGGGCATTGAGGGGGTCTGGTTTGGTGGGCTCAGGATTGGGTCACTGCTTTTTGCAGATGATGTTGTCCTGTTTGCTTCATCAGGCCGTGATCTTCAGCTCTCTGTGGATCGGTTCGCAGCCGAGTGTGAAGCGGCTGGGATGAGAATCAGCACCTCCAAATCCGAGACCATGGTCCTCAGCCGGAAAAGGGTGGAGTGCCCTCTCAGGGTTGGTAGCGAGATCCTGCCCCAAGTGGAGGAGTTCAAGTATCTCGGGGTCTTGTTCACGAGCGAGGGAAGAATGGAGCGTGAGATCGACAGGCGGATCGGTGCAGCATCCGCAGTAATGCGGGCGCTGCATCAGTCTGTCGTGGTGAAAAAGGAGCTGAGCCGCAAGGCGAAGCTCTCAATTTACCAGTCGATCTATGTTCCTACCCTCACCTATGGTCATGAGCTATGGGTAGTGACCGAAAGAACGAGATCGCAAATACAAGCGGCTGAAATGAGTTTCCGCCGCAGGGTGTCTGGGCTTTCCCTTAAAGATAGGGTGAAAAGCTCAGTCATCCGGGAGGGGCTCAGAGTAGAGCCGCTGCTCCTCCGCATCGAGAGGAGTCAGATGAGGTGGCTCGGGCATCTGATCAGGATGCCTCCTGGATGCCTCCCTGGTGAGGTGTTCCGGGCACGTCTAACCGGGAGGAGGCCCCGGGGAAGACCCAGGACACGCTGGAGGGACTATGTCTCTCGACTGGCCTGGGAACGCCTTGGGATTCTCCCGGAAGAGCTAGAAGAAGTGGCCGGGGAGAGGGAAGTCTGGGCATCTCTGCTCAAGCTGCTGCCCCCGCGACCCGACCTCGGATAAGCGGGAGACAATGGATGGAATGGATGGATGGACTTTGTATACCAGATGAAATTCTCCAGTGTGATGATCTTAAAAAATGTTTTACCAGTATGCTACTAATTTGAAGTAAATTTACAACACACCAAGGTTATTATAGTTTTGCCTTTTTATATTAGTTTTCATTTCTATATTATATCTGATCTTACTTGGAAATTCAGTTTAGTTTTAGTTTTCCTTGATTGTCTATTTTTAGTTTTAATTTAGTTTTTATTTCACAATGACATTTCTATTTTATTATTATGCTAGGGGGCTGTGCCCCCTACTCGCTTCACTTGCCCACCCCACAACCCCCACCCCTGGGGGGGCGTGCTTTATGCTAGCCACTTCGCGTCTCTGCCACTCGCATTGTGAAGGGGGGGGAAGTTTGGGCTGAACGCCTGCTAAGGAGATGTGGACGGATCAGCTGTCAATCATTTAAAATGCGTGATCTGCATGTCGTGCTGCGCATCGATCATTTAAAAGCCTGTACAGCAGCTGCTGTTGCCGTGCTGTGTGATGTGCATGTTGCGCTATGCGTCGATCATTTAAAAGCCTATACAGCAGCTGCTGCTTCCGTGCTGCGTGATCTGCATGTCACGCTGCACGACGATCATTTAAAAGCCTGTACAGCAGCTGTCCTTTAAGCAAGCTGCTGCTTGTGCTGTGCTGCATGATCTACATGTTGCGCTGTGCGTCGATCATTTAAAAGCCTGCACAGCTGCAGCTGTCCTTTTGTCTCACTTCTTTGTCTAGCGGGACATTAAAGTGTCTCTGAGAAATTGTTTGTAAATAGGGCGTGACGTGCAAGTAGTCTCGCGGGACTTCAAAGTGTCTCTCCAAGATGATCACGTCTCGAACCAAGATTTTTTATATAACAGATAGATATATATTAGTTTCATTAATTACGGTATGGTTAAAGAGCTACTATGGAGTTTAGTTTTGTGTCACAATCAGACAGAACTGTATACTTAATGGGTATGGATAGGAGTTTAATGTTAGAGGAAGCATACTACATGACATGGTTTACTATCTGGTTTTGTTTTTGTCCGATAAAACCAAGTATAATCAAAACCAGATACTGAATATGAACAATTTCATCATTTTTAAAATATTTTCTATGACATTTGTGCTGAACAAATATATGTTGACTGTTGGCACTTTCAATGTTTTCCTTTTTTGCTCAGAATTGGCCAATTTGTGATGAAATTTAGGTAAATTTTAAGGTTTGAGTTTTTTTACTCAAACTGTCTACAGCTCACAACATATCCTGCTCCAAGACAATATGCTTACAATTAATGCCTTCAATACTGGGCTTTATTCTCTACTAGCCATATTGATCTCTGTTTCCATCTCAGGCACTTAAAATTTATAGATAGAACTTTGCCACATGCAGGCATGAAAACATATCAAAAATCAGAAAACATACTGTGTTCTGACAGGTATGATCACAAAAATCATGGGGGCTTAGGAAAAACATAATAGGAGTATAATATTGCAATTATCTATTTTGAGAGATAAAAACTGAAAAAAGGGGAACAAATATAAATAAATAAAAAAAAGAGGGGAAATGTGAATAAAAGTGAATAAAAGGGGAAATGCTTAATAAAGTATCTATCTATCTAATATTTTAAAACATTATTCTGCCACCAAATTATCTTCACAATATCAGATATTTTCAGCTGTGAATGTAAAACTAGAAAAAGATAAATTAATAAATACAGAATAAATACAAAAATATATTAGTAGATTTAGTTTTTCACTAGTTGCCAGGTTCTCTTCACCTACTGACCTGTAGTTCAGCAGAGACATTGCCAACTCAGGAATTTTACAAGGTTTGTATTGCTTCATTGTTAAACAACCTTTTTAAAGCAAAAGTGATTGGTCAACAACAATATGCTGATCTTGCATGTTGACCGTCAGTCTCTTGATCAGTGCCATTTTATTTTCAAAAAGGTCTCCTCCTGTGCGAAGTGGCAGATGAATTATTGTCAACAAAATGCAGACACCTGAGAAATACACTGAAATGTTACTCGCTCGTGATTTTTCTGTCCATATGGTAAAGGTTTTGTTGACCAGCACATTCTGACTTCAGGTGTTTGAATCACATCTTGATATACAAGATGCACAAAGAAATATGGCAGCTTATCAAAATTGACATCAGACTGGAATTTGGCTTAGTGTGTGCTGCTGTATTAATTGCTGTTTACATACTGTATCTTGGGCTCAGTCACAATTACCACTAACATAGCATCATTTATGAACAGACTGAAATTCTGTAAAGGATTATCTGTATCTAATACTTCCATGGAATCCAGTGAATGGCAACTTTGAAAGCTACCCAGCACATTCAAAGCAAAATCATCAACTTGGTATATTAATAATACATTGCACAATATTGGACACCCTTTTTCACATGACTTTGAGGTTTGTTTGCATTTGTGTTTGTTTTGCCACATTTTAATTTAGTTTCATTTCATTAACAGTTTAATAGCTGTGGGCGTTACCTGCTACAAGCCTTTTTCCTAAACAAATTTAGCATCAAGTGATTTTGTCAGCATGTTTTTGTCATGTTACATTTCTTGTCACATATTGGCCCAAATAATCGTGTACTAGCCAGAATAATTTTTCTTTTTATAGATATTGTTGTTTGTCCATCTATCTATCAGTGAATCAGTTTAATCCACTCAGAACAGTTTTTTCATAATAAATGTTGAGGATTACATACTTTTTTGTATATGTATTACTTCAAATGCTCTTCTGATATTCTGATGCTGCTAAAGGTTTACAGGTTTGCTTTTGCACTATAGCTAGGTTGCTGTTGCGAAGAAAAACTGTGTCCTGTAGTGAACTAAGATGAAAATGAAAAAGAGTTTTGTTTTTTTTTTTTTAACACAAGATGGGAAATGGATAGATGTATTTAGTGGAGTTGTGCATTTTCCTGAAATATCCCTATCTGATAAACTTTAGCAAAACACAACACTATAAATCAGTACGCTATTTATTAGTCAGGCAGTAAGTATGGAAGTGAACATAGATAGAGCATTTGACAGTCTGAACTTGTCTTAATATGAAAAGTACATTGGCTTTCAAACTAAATTAATCAGGATGGTCACAATTATATAATCTACCCCTACAACAGCATCATTTTCCATTTCAGTTATTTCTCCCCCTTTCCAAATTCAAACGGGTTCCAGACAGGGCTGCCCACTGTCTCCCATTCTTTTTGCGTTATCTCTTAAACCTCTTGATATAGCAGCACACAATTCTGATTATTTTTTGCCCACTGTTAGTGGTATGTCACCAGACTAAATCTCCCTGTATGGAGATGATGCGCTCCTGTTCCTTGGAAAGGCTCCTTCTGACCTCCCTGAAGTACTTGAGTTATTTGCAACATTTGAACATATTTGAGGCTACAAAATTAACTAGACCAAATCAGCTTTTCCCCCCTCTCTATTCTCAAAATTTAAGTGTTCCCCAAGTAATTTCTGTGACTAGGCATGGACATCTTTTCCATTGTTAAACAAAATAGTAACATAAAATTATTTTAAGATCTTTAGTCAGGTTTAAAAAAAAAATCACTGTTGTCTTGGAATAAGCTTCCTCTGTCTTTACAAGCACATTTGCTGTTATTAAGATGAATGTTGTTCCAGAGTTCAACTTTATTAAAATACCACCCTTCGCCCTCCATGAACAACCTATTGGTCAGATTCACAAAAGCAAATATCACAGTTTATCTGGAATGGCCAGAAACCCAAACTAATGTCCATATCCATGGCAGGGGAAATGGCGGCCTCTCACTACCTGATCTCAGATTATATCATTCAACATTTAATCTCCACCCTCTTGCTGCATGGCTAAATCCATCAGTATCCCTTGTTCCACAGTGAAAAGTCCCTATTACATCCAATTACTTTGAAAGACAACCCATTCTTAAATATTAATTATATATTGGTGCTATTCTTCCTTACAGTGTCTCCATGTGGAGACTGGAAGAAAAACAGCTTGATGCTAACGTTAAATGCAGTAAAAAAAAAAATAATAATCAGGTGCTGCTAATTGGTAAATGTTCCAGTCCTGTGTAAATGTCCTTTAAGAATTAAACAAGGAATACAGTAATTAGTTGATTTCATTGATGTACCTGGTCTGCATTCGTTCCAAGATGTATATGCAGCTTATCAAATATCATCTTCTTTCATCAAGTTTATCTCCATCTACTGTCACTCCCTATACATGCTGTTCTGCCTTCTAATTGCTGCACAAAATAACCTGTGCCCTAACCTTGTATGTATGCTGTTTCAAATGGTCTGTCTCCAATAGGGCTCCCAATTATGCTGGAATACTATCCTCAAAATATTAAAAAAAAAATCTAAGAATCCTAATAACCAGTACACACCGTTTCACCAAGCGCATAGACTCAATTTAACTCCTCATAGGCACTTTACCACGGGGACTACCTCCTGATCCAGTGTAGCAGCTATGTTCATTAAATGTCCCTGGTACTTTTTTTTTTTAGTTGATTTTATTAAAATCAAATAACATTCCATACAAGCAAGTCAAGTTTAACAAAACTAGGTTCAAAACAAATCAAATCCATCCCATGATAAAGACAGATAGGCCAGCAGAGTAAAACTTTAAACTAGTGTAAATAAGTAAACAGATAAATTAATAAAAATAAATAGAATAAAAAAGAGGGGAGAGAATCTGCTTCCTCAATTTAAATGCTTATTCTAAAATGTTATTGATTAGATCCTGCCAGGTTTAGAAAAAGTTCTATACAGATCCTCTAGGAGAGAATTTGATTTTTCCAGTTTCAAATAGGTATAAAACATCAGTTACCCACGGACTTAAACTAGGTGAGTTAGGATTCTTCCAGTTGAGCAAGATAAGTCTACATGCCAATAGTGTAGTAAAGGCAAACACAGTTTGTTTGTCCTTCTTCACTTTAAGCCAATCTGGAAGTACACCAAGCACAGATGTTAATGGATTAGGTGGGACAGTGACACCAAGGCTGTCTGAAAGGCATTTAAAGATTTTGGTCCAGAATGATGTTGATTTGGTACCGCCCAAAACATATGGCCCAATGAGGCTGGAACTTGATTGCAATGTTCGCAGGTTGGATCTTGCCCTGGAAACATTTTGGACAATTTTTTGCAGTTGCACGACACTGTTCCCTGCTGATAGAGGTTTTATCGGTGATGTGCCGGCCTTTCTTCCTGCCGAGGGAATACAGTTGCATGCTGGTGGTTTCCATCTACCTCCTGCCTAGCACAAATGCTAACCAGGCGTTAGCGGAACTCTACGAGACCATCAGCAAACTGAAAACAATGCACCCCGAGACATTTTTTATTATTGCTGGAGACTTCAATCATGTCAACTTGAAGTCAGTTCTCCCAAAATTCTTCCGAATGTGAACTTTGCTACTAGAGGGGGAAGCTGCCTGGACAATGTTTACACGAGCGCTCCTGATGCCTACAAGGCCCTACCCCGCCCCCACCTCGGCTACTCAGACCATATCAGCATGTTTATGGTTCCTACATACAAGTCCCTGCTGAAGCACACTAAACCAGCCCGCAAGAACATCAGAGTGTGGCAAGTTGGTGCTGTTTCAGCTCTCCAAGACTGTTTCAAATTGACAGACTGGGACATTTTCAGGGAGGCTGCTATGGATGGTGACTCCATCAATCTGGAGGAGTACACAAACTCTGTGACTGGCTACATCTCCAAATGCATAGTGGATGTTACTGTTACCAAGGATGTTACCACAAGAGCCAACCAAAAGCCCTGGATGACGAGAGAAGTGTGCAAACTGCTCAAGATCAGAAATGCAGCCTTCAGATCTAGAGACAAGGCCGCCCTCAGGGTGGCCAGAGCCAACCTGTCTCGCGCTATAAGGAGAGCTAAGTGGGTATATGCACAGAGGATTAACAAACACATCAGCAGCACCAGAGACACACGTCATATGTGGCAGGGTGTTCAGACAATTACAAACTACAAGCCCAACCCACACAGCAGCGATGGTGATGCCTCCCTACCGGATGAGCTGAACAAATTCTTCGCACGGTTTGAGGAGCGGAACAAAGAGCCTACAAGAAAAGCAACACCACTCTCCACTGACCAGGTACTCTGTCTCTCCATAACTGATGTGAAGAAGACTCTATCCAGAGTCAATCCACGCAAGGCTGCAGGACCTGACAACATACCTGGTCATGTGCTCAAAGAATGTGCCAGTCAACTGGCTGGTGTCCTCACAGACATGTTCAACACATCTCTGAGCCAGCCGTCAGTCCCAGCATGTTTCAAGTCGACCACCATCATACCAGTGCCAAAGAAGTCATCAGTGACATGCTTGAATGACTACTGACCAGTGCTTTGAAAGGTTAGTCATATCACACATAAAGACTAATCTCCCTGCCTCCCTTGACCCTCTTCCGTTTGCATACCGCTCAAACAGGTCCACTGAGGATGCCAAATGCTAGGCCCCTCACCTCTCCCTGACACATCTGGATAAAAAAGACACATATGTCAGGATGCTATTCATAGACTTTAGCTCCGCCTTGAACACAATCATCACTCAAAAGCTGGTTGTAAAACTGAGCAGGTTGGACATGAACACCACCCTCTGCAATTGGATCCCGGACTTCTTGACAGAGAGGCCCCAGTCAGTTCGGATGGGCTGCAACACTTCCAGTATTATCACACTGACCACTGGAGCGCCACAGGGCTGCATGCTTAGTCCACCGCTCTTCACCCTGCTGACTCACGACTACACAGCCACGCACACCAATCACATCATCAAGTTTGCGGATGATATGACGGTGCTGGGACTGATAAGCAGGGATGATGAAACAGCATACAGAGATGAGTTGGAACGGTTGTCCGTATGGTGTGAAGACAACAATCTATCTCTCAATGTCGACAAGACAAAAGAGATAATCGTGGACTTCAGAAAATCACATCCTGCTCACATCCCACTCAGCATCAACGGTTTAGATGTGGATGACTGTTATGAGTACCAAGTTCCTCGGTGTGCACATAACTGAGGAACTTACGTGGACGCATAACACCTCATCACTAATCAAGAAAGCCCAGCAGAGACTACACTTCCTGAGGCTGCTGAAGCAAGCAAGACTTCCCCCTTCCATCCTCACCATGTTCTACACAGGCACCATTGAGAGTGTTCTGACCAGTTGCATCACAGTCTGGTATGGCAACTGCAACATATCCGACCGCAAGCACCTGCAAAGGATAGTGAAGACAGCAGAGAACATTATTAGGATGCCTCTCCCTTCACTATAGGACATATTTTACAAACGCAGTGTCCGCAAGGCCTGCAGCATTGTGCAGGACCCCTTACACCTCTCACATGGACTTTTCACACTTCTGCCATCCAAAAGAACATACTGCAGCATCAGAGCCAGATCTGCCAGGCTGCAGGATAGTTTTTACCCCCAAGCTGTCAGACTCCTTAACAACATGCTGCCCCCTGGGATCTTCCACACTGCCTCAACCACCTCTAAAAACAGAACTTTTATACATGCAAGCCACTTTCCTGCAAAGACGAGTGCGCATGTATTAAAGAACTAAAAATCTCATACTGACCTTTTAAGTATTTTGACATTCTTGATATCCTTCTGCTGTGAAACATTCTGACCTGTCATTGTTTACACGTCTTAAACAACTATTATCACACACTGATAATTTCTGTATTATCTATATCTATTATTTATTTATTTATTTTATTATATTACATATCTATCGACTATATTTATGTATCTAGATTGCAAATACCATACATTGCATCAATGTTCATATTGCTTGCTACTTCTTTGTCTTGTCTTTGCACAATGTCTTGTCTTGTTTGTGTTTTAATTTTATATTTTAATTTTAATTCTATTTTTAATTTATTTTTAATGTATTATTTGCACTTCATGTTGTTAACACTGTGGACCCTGAGCTTTGCAATTTCATCTATCTGTATACTTGTATATGGTTGAGATGACAATAAAGTTCGCTTTTACACTTTGAATTTTAAACGAGACAGATGTGCTCCAAATATAATTTTAAGTTGAATAATTATATCCATCCATCCATCCATTTTCCAACCCACTGAATCCGAACCCACCGCAGTGAATAATTATATGCTTTGCGTAAATGGAGCTACCTTCCACTCCTTTTCTGAGATGTTGAGTGAGAGATCCTTTTCCCACTGTACACTTGGATCAGTCTTGCTTAAATTTTTCCATACAGATGGCAAAATTTTGTTGATAAAGAGCTTTATGTTTACTTGTGATGTTTAACCTTAGGTATTTAAACTGATTTGCGATGATAAAAGGGAAGGTGTCCAATCTAATATTGTGTGCTTGAGAATTCACTGGACAGAGCATGCTTTTATTCATTAATTCTGAGACCAGAAATCTTTTTAAATTCTGTTAGTGCTGTTAGGACTGTAGGCACAGTATTTTGTGGATCTGATATATACAGTACCATATCATCTGCATATAGGGCAATGTTCTGTTCAAGTCCTTCTCTGATAATCTCCTTTATCTCATAAGCATTGCGACAGTGAACTGCCAGTGGCTCAATGGCGAATGCAAAAAGCAGTGGTGACAAGGGGCAACCTTGTCTAGTACCACGTTCTAGTTTGAAGTAGTCTGAATTAATGTTGTTAATACAAACTGAAGCTTCTGGACTGGTATACAGTAGTTTGATCCATGCGCAAATTTCAGGCCAAACCCAAATTTCTCCAATGTAGTGAAAAGGTAGTTCCATTCAACCATATCAAATGCTTTTTCTGCATCCAACAATAATATCTCTGGGGTGTTAGACTTTGTGAGTGAATATATTACATTAAACAGGTGTTGAAGATTGGAAGCTAAGAGTCTGCCTTTAATTAATCCAGTTTGGTCTTGTGATACTACCGAAGGAAACACTTTCTTAATCCTTCTAGCTAGGACCTGAGAGTATCTTAACATCATTATTCAGAAGTGAAATTGGTCTGTACGATGCACATTGTAATAAGTCCTTATTTTGCTAAGGAAAGACGGTAATTAATGCTTGGCGAAAAGTTTGACGTAAAATTTTACTGTCTCTAGCTTTTGTAAAAGTTGCAAATAAAAGGGGAGCTAGCTTAATTGATATTTTTTTTTATATATAAAATTCGACAGGTAGCCATCACGGCCTTTCCCACTCTGAAGTGAGTTTATAGCATTTAGTAATTCTGATAGTGCCAGAGATTTATCCAATTCCCCTAAATTGAAATGATCTATTTGTGGTATATGTAATGCATCCAGAAATGTATTAGATTGTGTCCTGTCTTCTTTAAACTCAGTAGAATATAAGGTCCCTGGTAGTTTTTGACGCATATTTTGTCCTGCTCCCAGTTTCTTCTTTTGGTCATCTATTGTTCTTATTTTATTCACTTTAATGAAAGTTCACCTTCCTCACTCTCTCATTATACAGTATTTATGCACATGGATATACTGTCTCTCTACCTATCTTACTACAAAATTAGAATTGTCTCATTGGGCACCACTGCTGTTAAACTGATACTGGCATCAAGATGGAAAACCCTGTGAGCATCTAAAAGTCCACTGTTGGGAACTAGTATATTATAATTGTTTTCTTCTTGTACAATCTACCTCAAGTACAAATAAAGCCTCCTCCGATCTTTGAAATTCTAGGAAGAGACAGCAAAGAAACTTCAGGTTTTCATATCTCAATCAATGATGTGGTTAAAATAACCATATAATTTTTGGCTCAATACATAAATGGCATGTATTGGCTGGTAAGACCATCTCCTCCTCAATGTGGTGCTGCCCTGGCAACAAGGATCAAGTCAATGAATGGTTGGCCTAAACTAATGGTGACGGCTACCATCTCACCAACATCAGACGGATACAACACGTTGGTTGGCTCCTGTCGTATCAAACTCAAATGACATCACACATGCTGATATTGTTTAATGTCAGGGCATCCCCCCACAGTAAGTGATGTGCATCACCCTCACCCAAGCGTTATGAGAAGTGGGGAAGGGTGACTCACTCATGAATGGAGTTGGCCAAAGAAGCTAGTCCAACGTTAACTACCCCAGATCCAGCACACAAGCCTAAACATCGGCATTTTTACTGGCCGTCACTGAGAGTTGGCTGACATTTTCATGCACTGACGGGTCGATATCACCTGCACTCAAGAAACGTGCTGGAAAGGTAGTAAGGCCTGGGACATCCATGAGGTTACAAGCTGCTGTACCACCGTCAAGAGGCCAAATCCAAAGGTGTCGCATCATAGTCATTCATCGCCTGCACTACTTTGTTGTGGAAGTCTTCTGAATCAATGATTGCTTTATGTCAATCAAGATCAATGCTTCACCAGCTTTGTGGATAGTGTACGCCTACGGCTCACAAGCGGTGTGCTCTAACGATGAGAAAGACGACTTCTGGGTGGCCTTCAACACGCACGTCAAAGCACTTATGGCATGATGATCACCTTTTCCTCGGTGGAGATCTCAACGGCCACGTCGGATCTTCAAGAAACTGATACAACGCCATAAATGGGGCATATGCATTTGGTACTTGGAATGATGAAGGTACTGTGCATGAATCCTCGATTTCGCAGAGGCTCTCAATCTTGCCGTCATCAACATGTATGTCATGAAGCAGCAATCGTACTTGATAACATACTTGAGTGGCAGTCAAGACACCAAATTGACTTCTGGCTGCTGTGACGATGGGACCTTATGATGGCAATGGACATGAAAGTCATCTTGGATAACTTAGCCCCCAAACATCAACTCCTCGTCCTCTATGTCCAAATGCAGCAAAAGCTCGGATTTAGGCCTCAAACCATTGGACCCACGCAGATCAAGTAGTAGAAGCTGCCCAAAGTCAAATACAGTCTCGTACAAGCTCTTGAATGTAGACCCCACCAAGCCAATCTGTAATAACCTCACTGAGTCGATCGGCAATGCAGTCACCGGCATCCTTGGAACAACAAAACTTGGAAGAAAATCCATCAAATGCAATGTCTGGTGGTGGAACGATTCTGTCCAGCTGGCAGTCAAGCAAAAGAAAGTAGCATTCCAGAAATGGCACTTATCACACACTCATGACAAATGGCACGAGTATCGTTCAATCAAATCAGCAGGAAAATGAGTGGTGGTGAAAACAAAGTCTGAGTACTACACAGACCTTTACGATCAGCTGGATTTGCCCACTAGGGCCAGTAAGGTGTTCTGCTTAGCCAAGATGCTTCATCGAGTGACCCAAAACATCGGTCAATTTGTGTAGATCAAGGTTCAGCACCACAACATCCTCTGCGACCCACCCACAATTGTCCGCTGGAGTGACTACTTTGCTGAAATCAGCAACGTTGAATTCCCACACCCACTAATCGTCAGTGCACTGCTCATCCCTGGACATGGTCTGCCTATCAATGCCTCCAAAGTACAGAATGCATTGAGGAAGAAGAGGAATGGCAACGCCCCCAGCCTCGATAACATCCCTGCTGAACTCCGGAAGCTTCTTGGTCGACTTGGGGTTGGTTCACTTGCCTTACCCTTCAACCACATTGTTGCCAAAGGCACAATCCCCAGAACCTGGAAAACAAGCATGACAGTGCCCATATGGAAGGGCAAAGGGGATGTGGTCGAATGCAAATCTATCACCCAATCTACCTTCTTACATCATGCCATGAACATATTTGAACGTGTCCTGAATGCTCATCTTCACACAATTGTAGAAATCACACCAAGCCAGTGCGGATTCATCAAAAGCAATGGCACAACCAATGCAATTCACACCGCCCATCTGTAGATCGAATGCCACCAAGAGAAAGGTCTGCCTCTTTATTTTGCCTTCCTTGATCTGGAATACACACAATTTTATTTGGCACTCGTTAAGTTCTCTCACAATGTCCCAAAGGCCTATGTCAAGTGGGTCAAGCTGCTCTACATCGACGTCTCGAGCACTATCTGCTGCTTGGTTTTTCAATTCTCTGCCCTTCATCGTCAACGCTGGCATCCACCAGGGATCCAATGCCCCCACCCCGGAACCTCTTGTATGCCAACATTGTCCTTCTCACTGATGAGACTTGGGCTGGCTTTGAAGACCAAATGCAGCGGTGGGCAGCCAAATTTACCACCAACAGAATTTGCCTAAACCTTCAGAAGATGGAGTATCTTAAATGTGGTGAACAGACAGAAGTCACCATCCAAGTTGATGGCCATGAAATTAAGAAGACTACGCAAATTGATACCTCAGCTCAATCATCTCCTCGGACATCATTACTCTACTCAGCGCTCAAACCTGTGTCAATGAGGCCTGACAGAAATGGAGGCAAGGTAGAGGCAACCTTCGCAACCAGAAGATGCCCAACTACTTGAAGGGTAACACCTATAAAGCGGTCGTTCACCCTGTCACCCTCTATGGATGCAAATGCTAGCCAGTGAATGTGAAATATGAGCAGCTCCTCCACACCATGGAAATAAAGGTGCTCCGATGGCCACTGGGGTTCAGCTGACTTGACCTTGTCATAAATAAGGACATCTGATGGATGTCCAATGAATAAGGACGTCACAGCCCATCGCTGGGAAGATGCACGAGGCCATGCTCCAATGGTACAGTTACATCATCCGCAGTGCCAATGACTCAGTAGTACAAACTGCACTCCATCTCAGCCCACACAGTCAGCGGCCACGAGGCCAACCGAAGCACCGATGGATGGATCAAATTAAGGATGATATAAAGCATGCAAAAGTTGCCCCCAAGGACACTCTTGACCGTACCAAGTGGAAATATGTGTGCCAGAAAACGGACCCTGCGCCAACGGATAGCAGCTATGACGAAGAACATATAAATGGCACATGTTCTTTTAGTATGAAAAATTCTACCCATCTTAGCATGTTTTTCTCTGGATTCCCCAGTTTTCTTCTCATATTCTAAATATATAAAAATGTGTTAACTAGCAACAGTAAATTGGCCCTTATGGATGAATATGACTGTTTGAGTGAGCATGCACTGTGAAGGAGTGGCACATAGTCCAAAAATGGTTTCCATCTTTGCACTGAATGCTGCAAGAACAGACAGCAGACTCAGTGACTCTGAACATTACAATGTACTGTATGTTTGATAACAGAAGGATGGAGGTATCTCTAGTGACTAGTTTTGACAAAAGCTAACAAAAAACAGCTAGCCATAACTGCCACAGGTTAAGTACTAATACTTAATGACATTCTTCAGGCCACAAATCTTCTAAATTTAGAAGACTTCTTTGGACCCTCAGTGTCTGAAGAAAAGGCTTAAATCTGGTATTTATTTACAGGATGGTTGGTATAAGATTATAAAAAAAGCACAAAGATACATATTTATATTCCTTACAGATGATGCTGAAAAAAAGAAATCAGCATCATTTACTGCAGGGACACTTAATGTATTTTATTATGATTGGTTACTATATAAAGATGTTAACGGGTCCACCTACACACAATTAAAAAAGGAACAATCTTGCACAAGTACACATGCTTAACGCACCAGAATTTACGTATCCTATAGATCAGGACTTACAGCAGCACATT